>NC_060196.1:20147474-20452176 GCF_021184085.1 Oncorhynchus gorbuscha | reverse complement strand
GAAAGTAATAAATTGCCTTGCTGCTGGCATGATTTACAGACACTTGAAAGTGAGGCGATGGGTTACAAAAACGGCTATAGTTACAGATTTAGCCCCGATTTGAAATCCGACTTTTTCTATGAAGAGAAGAAGCCCGATTGCCTTTTGATGATTTACAGACACTTGAAAGTGAGGCGATGGGTTACAAAAATGGCTATAGTTTTTCGATTTGAAATGAAGAGCAGAGAAGCAGGGGAAGGCCAAACTATGTTTGTGTAACTGTTTGTTTAGTGGTCAAAACGATAGTTGTTTGGGAAAGTAATAAATTGCCTTGCTGCTGGCATGATTTACAGACACTTGAAAGTGAGGCGATGGGTTACAAAAATGGCTATAGTTACAGATTGGTAGCCCCGATTTGAAATCCGACTTTTTCTATGAAGAGCAGAGAAGCAGGGGAAGATTTTAAAAATGATAGTTGTTTGGGAAAGTAATAAATTGCCTTGCTGCTGGCATGATTTACAGACACTTGAAAGTGAGGCGATGGGTTACAAAAATGGCTATAGTTACAGATTGGTAGCCCCGATTTGAAATCCGACTTTTTCTATGAAGAGCAGAGAAGCAGGGGAAGATTTTACAGACCAAACTATGTTTGTGTAACTGTTTTTTTAGTGGTCAAAACGATAGTTGTTTGGGAAAGTAATAAATTGCCTTGCTGCTGGCATGATTTACAGACACTTGAAAGTGAGGCGATGGGTTACAAAAATGGCTATAGTTACAGATTGGTAGCCCCGATTTGAAATCCGACTTTTTCTATGAAGAGCAGAGAAGCAGGGGAAGATTTTAAAAATGATAGTTGTTTGGGAAAGTAATAAATTGCCTTGCTGCTGGCATGATTTACAGACACTTGAAAGTGAGGCGATGGGTTACAAAAACGGCTATAGTTACAGATTGGTAGCCCCGATTTGAAATCCGACTTTTTCTATGAAGAGCAGAGAAGCAGGGGAAGATTTTAAAAAATGATAGTTGTTTGGGAAAGTAATAAATTGCCTTGCTGCTGGCATGATTTACAGACACTTGAAAGTGAGGCGATGAGGCGACAGACACTTGAAAGTGAGGCGATGTGGTTACAAAAATGGCTATAGTTACAGATTTGAAATCCGACTTTTTCTATGAAGAGCAGAGAAGGATAGTTGTTTGGGAAAGTAATAAAGCTGCTGGCATGATTTACAGACATTTGTTACAAAAATGGCTATAGTTACAGATTGGTAGCCCCGATTTGAAATTTTTCTATGAAGAGCAGAGAAGCAGGGGAAGTTTTTTAAAAATGATAGTTGTTTGGGAAAGTAATAAATTGCCTTGCTGCTGGCATGATTTACAGACACTTGAAAGTGAGGCGATGGGTTACAAAAATGGCTATAGTTACAGATTGGTAGCCCCGATTTGAAATCCGACTTTTTCTATGAAGAGCAGAGAAGCAGGGGAAGATTTTACGCCAAACTATGTTTGTGTAACTGTTTGTTTAGTGGTCAAAACGATAGTTGTTTGGGAAAGTAATAAATTGCCTTGCTGCTGGCATGATTTACAGACACTTGAAAGTGAGGCGATGGGTTACAAAAATGGCTATAGTTACAGATTGGTAGCCCCGATTTGAAATCCGACTTTTTCTATGAAGAGCAGAGAAGCAGGGGAAGATTTTACGCCAAACTATGTTTGTGTAACTGTTTTGTTCAAAACGATAGTTGTTTGGGAAAGTAATAAATTGCCTTGCTGCTGGCATGATTTACAGACACTTGAAAGTGAGGCGATGGGTTACAAAAACGGCTATAGTTACAGATTGGTAGCCCCGATTTGAAATCCGACTTTTTCTATGAAGAGCAGAGAAGCAGGGGAAGATTTTAAAAATGATAGTTGTTTGGGAAAGTAATAAATTGCCTTGCTGCTGGCATGATTTACAGACACTTGAAAGTGAGGCGATGGGTTACAAAAACGGCTATAGTTACAGATTGGTAGCCCCGATTTGAAATCCGACTTTTTCTATGAAGAGCAGAGAAGCAGGGGGGAAGATTGCCTTGCTGCTGGCATGATTTACAAACTTAGTGTGGGTTGTGGCTAACTACAGATTTGATTTTAGTGGTCAAAACGATAGTTGTTTGGGAAAGTAATAAATTGCCTTGCTGCTGGCATGATTTACAGACACTTGAAAGTGAGGCGATGGGTTACAAAAATGGCTATAGTTACAGATTGGTAGCCCCGATTTGAAATCCGACTTTTTCTATGAAGAGCAGAGAAGCAGGGGAAGATTTTAAAAATGATAGTTGTTTGGGAAAGTAATAAATTGCCTTGCTGCTGGCATGATTTACAGACACTTGAAAGTGAGGCGATGGGTTACAAAAATGGCTATAGTTACAGATTGGTAGCCCCGATTTGAAATCCGACTTTTTCTATGAAGAGCAGAGAAAGCAGGGGAAGATTTTACGCCAAACTATGTTTGTGTAACTGTTTGTTTAGTGGTCAAAACGATAGTTGTTTGGGAAAGTAATAAATTGCCTTGCTGCTGGCATGATTTACAGACACTTGAAAGTGAGGCGATGGGTTACAAAAATGGCTATAGTTACAGATTGGTAGCCCCGATTTGAAATCCGACTTTTTCTATGAAGAGAAGCAGAGAAGCAGGGGAAGTTTTTAAAAATGATAGTTGTTTGGGAAAGTAATAAATTGCCTTGCTGCTGGCATGATTTACAGACACTTGAAAGTGAGGCGTGAGGCGTTAGGTTACAAAAATGGCTATAGTTACAGATTTAGCCCCGATTTGAAAAAAAGCAGAGAAGCTATAGTTACAGATTTAGCCCCGATTTGAAATCCGACTTTTTCTATGAAGAGCAGAGAAGCAGGGGAAGATTTTAAAAATGATAGTTGTTTGGGAAAGTAATAAATTGCCTTGCTGCTGGCATGATTTACAGACACTTGAAAGTGAGGCGATGGGTTACAAAAATGGCTATAGTTACAGATTGGTAGCCCCGATTTGAAATCCGACTTTTTCTATGAAGAGCAGAGAAGCAGGGGAAGATTTTACAGGGGAAGCCAAACTATGTTTGTGTAACTGTTTGTTTAGTGGTCAAAACGATAGTTGTTTGGGAAAGTAATAAATTGCCTTGCTGCTGGCATGATTTACAGACACTTGAAAGTGAGGCGATGGGTTACAAAAATGGCTATAGTTACAGATTGGTAGCCCCGATTTGAAATCCGACTTTTTCTATGAAGAGCAGAGAAGCAGGGGAAGATTTTAAAAATGATAGTTGTTTGGGAAAGTAATAAATTGCCTTGCTGCTGGCATGATTTACAGACACTTGAAAGTGAGGCGATGGGTTACAAAAATGGCTATAGTTACAGATTGGTAGCCCCGATTTGAAATCCGACTTTTTCTATGAAGAGCAGAGAAGCAGGGGAAGATTTTACGCCAAACTATGTTTGTGTAACTGTTTGTTTAGTGGTCAAAACGATAGTTGTTTGGGAAAGTAATAAATTGCCTTGCTGCTGGCATGATTTACAGACACTTGAAAGTGAGGCGATGGGTTACAAAAATGGCTATAGTTACAGATTGGTAGCCCCGATTTGAAATCCGACTTTTTCTATGAAGAGCAGAGAAGCAGGGGAAGATTTTAAAAATGATAGTTGATAGTTGTTTGGGAAAGTAATAAATTGCCTTGCTGCTGGCATGATTTACAGACACTTGAAAGTGAGGCGATGGGTTACAAAAATGGCTATAGTTACAGATTGGTAGCCCCGATTTGAAATCCGACTTTTTCTATGAAGAGCAGAGAAGCGGGGATTTTACGCCAAAAGACTGTTTGTTTTTACTGGCCAAACTATGTTTGTGTAACTGTTTGTTTAGTGGTCAAATGATAGTTGTTTGGGAAAGTAATAAATTGCCTTGCTGCTGGCATGATTTACAGACACTTGAAAGTGAGGCGATGGGTTACAAAAATGGCTGTAGTTACAGATTGGTAGCCCTGATTTGAAATCCAACTTTTTCTATGAAGAGCAGAGAAGCAGGGGAAGATTTTAAAAATGATAGTTGTTTGGGAAAGTAATAAATTGCCTTGCTGCTGGCATGATTTACAGACACTTGAAAGTGAGGCGATGGGTTACAAAAACGGCTATAGTTACAGATTGGTAGCCCCGATTTGAAATCCGACTTTTTCTATGAAGAGCAGAGAAGCAGGGGAAGATTTTACGCCAAACTATGTTTGTGTAACTGTTTGTTTAGTGGTCAAAACGATAGTTGTTTGGGAAAGTAATAAATTGCCTTGCTGCTGGCATGATTTACAGACACTTGAAAGTGAGGCGATGGGTTACAAAAATGGCTATAGTTACAGATTGGTAGCCCCGATTTGAAATCCGACTTTTTCTATGAAGAGCAGAGAAGCAGGGGAAGATTTTAAAAATGATAGTTGTTTGGGAAAGTAATAAATTGCCTTGCTGCTGGCATGATTTACAGACACTTGAAAGTGAGGCGATGGGTTACAAAAATGGCTATAGTTACAGATTGGTAGCCCCGATTTGAAATCCGACTTTTTCTATGAAGAGCAGAGAAGCAGGGGAAGATTTTAAAAATGATAGTTGTTTGGGAAAGTAATAAATTGCCTTGCTGCTGGCATGATTTACAGACACTTGAAAGTGAGGCGATGGGTTACAAAAACGGCTATAGTTACAGATTGGTAGCCCCGATTTGAAATCCGACTTTTTCTATGAAGAGCAGAGAAGCAGGGGAAGATTTTACGCCAAACTATGTTTGTGTAACTGTTTGTTTAGTGGTCAAAACGATAGTTGTTTGGGAAAGTAATAATTGCCTTTGCTTGCTGCTGGCATGATTTACAGACACTTGAAAGTGAGGCGATGGGTTACAAAAATGGCTGTAGTTACAGATTGGTAGCCCCGATTTGAAATCCGACTTTTTCTATGAAGAGCAGAGAAGCAGGGGAAGATTTTACGCCAAACTATGTTTGTGTAACTGTTTGTTTAGTGGTCAAAACGATAGTTGTTTGGGAAAGTAATAAATTGCCTTGCTGCTGGCATGATTTACAGACACTTGAAAGTGAGGCGATGGGTTACAAAAATGGCTATAGTTACAGATTGGTAGGGTTACAAAAATGGCCCGATTTGAAATCCGACTTTTTCTATGAAGAGCAGAGAAGCAGGGGAAGATTTTAAAAATGATAGTTGTTTGGGAAAGTAATAAATTGCCTTGCTGCTGGCATGATTTACAGACACTTGAAAGTGAGGCGATGGGTTACAAAAATGGCTATAGTTACAGATTGGTAGCCCCGATTTGAAATCCGACTTTTTCTATGAAGAGCAGAGAGCAGGGGAAGATTTTAAAAATGATAGTTGTTTGGGAAAGTAATAAATTGCCTTGCTGCTGGCATGATTTACAGACACTTGAAAGTGAGGCGATGGGTTACAAAAATGGCTATAGTTACAGATTGGTAGCCCCGATTTGAAATCCGACTTTTTCTATGAAGAGCAGAGAAGCAGGGGAAGATTTTACGCCAAACTATGTTTGTGTAACTGTTTGTTTAGTGGTCAAAACGATAGTTGTTTGGGAAAGTAATAAATTGCCTTGCTGCTGGCATGATTTACAGACACTTGAAAGTGAGGCGATGGGTTACAAAAATGGCTATAGTTACAGATTGGTAGCCCCGATTTGAAATCCGACTTTTTCTATGAAGAGCAGAGAAGCAGGGGAAGATTTTGAAAAAACGATAGTTGTTTGGGAAAGTAATAAATTGCCTTGCTGCTGGCATGATTTACAGACACTTGAAAGTGAGGCGATGGGTTACAAAAATGGCTATAGTTACAGATTGGTAGCCCCGATTTGAAATCCGACTTTTTCTATGAAGAGCAGAGAAGCAGGGGAAGATTTTACGCCAAACTATGTTTGTGTAACTGTTTGTTTAGTGGTCAAAACGATAGTTGTTTGGGAAAGTAATAAATTGCCTTGCTGCTGGCATGATTTACAGACACTTGAAAGTGAGGCGATGGGTTACAAAAATGGCTATAGTTACAGATTGGTAGCCCCGATTTGAAATCCGACTTTTTCTATGAAGAGCAGAGAAGCAGGGGAAGATTTTAAAAATGATAGTTGTTTGGGAAAGTAATAAATTGCCTTGCTGCTGGCATGATTTACAGACACTTGAAAGTGAGGCGATGGGTTACAAAAATGGCTATAGTTACAGATTGGTAGCCCCGATTTTTGAAAGCAGGGGAAGATTTTAAAACTTTTTCTATGAAGAGCAGAGAAGCAAAGGGAAGATTTTACAAAAAACTATGTTACAGATTGTAACGATTTTTTTTTAGTGGTCAAAACAGGGGAAGATAGTTGTTTGGGAACTTTTTCTATGAAGAGCAGAGAAGCAGGGGAAGATTTTACGCCAAACTATGTTTGTGTAACTGTTTGTTTAGTGGTCAAAACGATAGTTGTTTGGGAATTAGTAATAAATTGCCTTGCTGCTGGCATGATTTACAGACACTTGAAAGTGAGGCGATGGGTTACAAAAATGGCTATAGTTACAGATTGGTAGCCCCGATTTGAAATCCGACTTTTTCTATGAAGAGCAGAGAAGCAGTTGGGGAAGATTTTGCTGGCATGATTTACAAAATGAGTTACAGATTTTGATTTAGTTGTTTGGGAAAGTAATAAATTGCCTTGCTGCTGGCATGATTTACAGACACTTGAAAGTGAGGCGATGGGTTACAAAAATGGCTATAGTTACAGATTGGTAGCCCCGATTTGAAATCCGACTTTTTCTATGAAGAGCAGAGAAGCAGGGGAAGATTTTACGCCAAACTATGTTTGTGTAACTGTTTGTTTAGTGGTCAAAACGATAGTTGTTTGGGAAAGTAATAAATTGCCTTGCTGCTGGCATGATTTACAGACACTTGAAAGTGAGGCGATGGGTTACAAAAATGGCTATAGTTACAGATTGGTAGCCCCGATTTGAAATCCGACTTTTTCTATGAAGAGCAGAGAAGCAGGGGAAGATTTTAAAAATGATAGTTGTTTGGGAAAGTAATAAATTGCCTTGCTGCTGGCATGATTTACAGACACTTGAAAGTGAGGCGATGGGTTACAAAAATGGCTATAGTTACAGATTGGTAGCCCCGATTTGAAATCCGACTTTTTCTATGAAGAGCAGAGAAGCAGGGGAAGATTTTACTGCTGGCAAACTATGTTTGTGTAACTGTTTGTTTAGTGGTCAAAACAGGGGAAGATAGTTGTTTGGGAAAGTAATAAATTGCCTTGCTGCTGGCATGATTTACAGACACTTGAAAGTGAGGCGATGGGTTACAAAAACGGCTATAGTTACAGATTGGTAGCCCCGATTTGAAATCCGACTTTTTCTATGAAGAGCAGAGAAGCAGGGGAAGATTTTAAAAATGATAGTTGTTTGGGAAAGTAATAAATTGCCTTGCTGCTGGCATGATTTACAGACACTTGAAAGTGAGGCGATGGGTTACAAAAATGGCTATAGTTACAGATTGGTAGCCCCGATTTGAAATCCGACTTTTTCTATGAAGAGCAGAGAAGCAGGGGAAGATTTTAAAAATGATAGTTGTTTGGGAAAGTAATGGGAAAGTAATAAATTGCCTTGCTGCTGGCATGATTTACAGACACTTGAAAGTGAGGCGATGGGTTACAAAAATGGCTATAGTTACAGATTGGTAGCCCCGATTTGAAATCCGACTTTTTCTATGAAGAGCAGAGAAGCAGGGGAAGATTTTAAAAATGATAGTTGTTTGGGAAAGTAATAAATTGCCTTGCTGCTGGCATGATTTACAGACACTTGAAAGTGAGGCGATGGGTTACAAAAATGGCTATAGTTACAGATTGGTAGCCCCGATTTGAAATCCGACTTTTTCTATGAAGAGCAGAGAAGCAGGGGAAGATTTTACGCCAAACTATGTTTGTGTAACTGTTTGTTTAGTGGTCAAAACGATAGTTGTTTGGGAAAGTAATAAATTGCCTTGCTGCTGGCATGATTTACAGACACTTGAAAGTGAGGCGATGGGTTACAAAAATGGCTATAGTTACAGATTGGTAGCCCCGATTTGAAATCCGACTTTTTCTATGAAGAGCAGAGAAGCAGGGGAAGATTTTACGCCAAAATGTTTGTGTAACTGTTTGTTTAGTTCAAAACGATAGTTGTTTGGGAAAGTAATAAATTGCCTTGCTGCTGGCATGATTTACAGACACTTGAAAGTGAGGCGATGGGTTACAAAAATGGCTATAGTTACAGCTATATTTGTTACAGATTGGTAGCCCCGATTTGAAATCCGGACTTTTTCTATGAAGAGCAGAGAAGCAGGGGAAGATTTTACGCCAAACTATGTTTGTGTAACTGTTTGTTTAGTGGTCAAAACGATAGTTGTTTGGGAAAGTAATAAATTGCCTTGCTGCTGGCATGATTTACAGACACTTGAAAGTGAGGCGATGGGTTACAAAAAGTTGTTTGGCTATAGTTACAGATTGGTTACAAAAATGGCTATAGTTACCCCGATTTGAAATCCGACTTTTTCTATGAGCAGAGAAGCAGGGGAAGATTTTAAAAATGATAGTTGTTTGGGAAAGTAATAAATTGCCTTGCTGCTGGCATGATTTACAGACACTTGAAAGTGAGGCGATGGGTTACAAAAATGGCTATAGTTACAGATTGGTAGCCCCGATTTGAAATCCGACTTTTTCTATGAAGAGCAGAGAAGCAGGGGAAGATTTTACTGGCCAAACTATGTTTGTGTAACTGTTTGTTTAGATTTGGTCAAAACGATAGTTGTTTGGGAAAGTAATAAATTGCCTTGCTGCTGGCATGATTTACAGACACTTGAAAGTGAGGCGATGGGTTACAAAAATGGCTATAGTTACAGATTGGTAGCCCCGATTTGAAATCCGACTTTTTCTATGAAGAGCAGAGAAGCAGGGGAAGATTTTAAAAATGATAGTTGTTTGGGAAAGTAATAAATTGCCTTGCTGCTGGCATGATTTACAGACACTTGAAAGTGAGGCGATGGGTTACAAAAACGGCTATAGTTACAGATTGGTAGCCCCGATTTGAAATCCGACTTTTTCTATGAAGAGCAGAGAAGCAGGGGAAGATTTTACGCCAAACTATGTTTGTGTAACTGTTTGTTTAGTGGTCAAAACGATAGTTGTTTGGGAAAGTAATAAATTGCCTTGCTGCTGGCATGATTTACAGACACTTGAAAGTGAGGCGATGGGTTACAAAAATGGCTATAGTTACAGATTGGTAGCCCCGATTTGAAATCCGACTTTTTCTATGAAGAGCAGAGAAGCAGGGGAAGATTTTACTGCTGGCATGATTTACAAACTATGTTTGTGTAACTGTTTGTTTAGTGGTCAAAACGATAGTTGTTTGGGAAAGTAATAAATTGCCTTGCTGCTGGCATGATTTACAGACACTTGAAAGTGAGGCGATGGGTTACAAAAATGGCTATAGTTACAGATTGGTAGCCCCGATTTGAAATCCGACTTTTTCTATGAAGAGCAGAGAAGCAGGGGAAGATTTTAAAAATGATAGTTGTTTGGGAAAGTAATAAATTGCCTTGCTGCTGGCATGATTTACAGACACTTGAAAGTGAGGCGATGGGTTACAAAAATGGCTATAGTTACAGATTGGTAGCCCCGATTTGAAATCCGACTTTTTCTATGAAGAGCAGAGAAGCAGGGGAAGATTTTAGCCAAACTATGTTTGTGTAACTGTTTGTTTAGTGGTCAAAACGATAGTTGTTTGGGAAAGTAATAAATTGCCTTGCTGCTGGCATGATTTACAGACACTTGAAAGTGAGGCGATGGGTTACAAAAATGGCTATAGTTACAGATTGGTAGCCCCGATTTGAAATCCGACTTTTTCTATGAAGAGCAGAGAAGCAGGGGAAGATTTTAAAAAGATTTTAAAAATGATAGTTGTTTGGTTACAAAAAGTAATAAGATTTGCCGATTTGACTTTTTCTGCTGGCATGATTTACAGACAAAACTTGGGAAAGTAATAAATTGCCTTGCTGCTGGCATGATTTACAGACACTTGAAAGTTATGGGTTACAAAAATGGCTATAGTTACAGATTGGTAGCCCCGATTTGAAATCCGACTTTTTCTATGAAGAGCAGAGAAGCAGGGGAAGATTTTAAAAATGATAGTTGTTTGGGAAAGTAATAAATTGCCTTGCTGCTGGCATGATTTACAGACACTTGAAAGTGAGGCGATGGGTTACAAAAACTTGGCTATAGTTACAGATTGGTAGCCCCGATTTGAAATCCGACTTTTTCTATGAAGAGCAGAGAAGCAGGGGAAGATTTTACGCCAAACTATGTTTGTGTAACTGTTTGTTTAGTGGTCAAAACGATAGTTGTTTGGGAAAGTAATAAATTGCCTTGCTGCTGGCATGATTTACAGACACTTGAAAGTGAGGCGACACAAAAAGTGATTTTTTAACTTTATTTTTTCATTTTTTAAACTGTATTTTTTCACAAAAGTGATTTTTTACATTTATTTTTTCATTTTTTTAACTGTATTTTTTCACAAAAAAGTGATTTTTTAACTGTATTTTTTCACAAAAAAGTGATTTTTTAACTGTATTTTTCACAAAAAAGTGATTTTTTAACATTATTTTTTTTCACAAAAAGTGATTTTTTTTATTTATTTTTTCGTTACTTAAAAAACGGTGATCCAGAGTGCATCAAACATGATTTAGACCTTGTTTTTGGAAAAGTGGTTATTTCTGTAGTTTAATTGCTGCAGTTTGCTGAAAATTGTCCCTATCGTCTAGTTTGAACAGTTATGTTGAAAACATTTTATCCACAGTGCATCAAACATGATTTAGACCTTGTTTTTGGAAAACTAATTGCTCTCAGTTTGCTGAAAATTGTCCCTATCGTCTAGTTTGAACAGTTATGTTGAAAACATTGTATCCAGAGTGCATCAAACATGATTTAGACCTTGTTTTTGGAAAAGTGGTTATTTCTGTAGTTTAATTGCTGCAGTTTGCTGAAAATTGTCCCTATCGTCTAGTTTGAACAGTTATGTTGAAAACATTTTATCCACAGTGCATCAAACATGATTTAGACCTTGTTTTTGGAAAAGTGGTTATTTCTGTAGTTTAATTGCTACAGTTTGCTGAAAATTGTCCCTATCGTCTAGTTTGAACAGTTATGTTGAAAACATTGTATCCAGAGTGCATCAAACATGATTTAGACCTTGTTTTTGGAAAAGTGGTTATTTCTGTAGTTTAATTGCTGCAGTTTGCTGAAAATTGTCCCTATCGTCTAGTTTGAACAGTTATGTTGAAAACATTTCATCCACAGTGCATCAAACATGATTTAGACCTTGTTTTTGGAAAAGTGGTTATTTCTGTAGTTTAATTGCTGCAGTTTGCTGAAAATTGTCCCTATCGTCTAGTTTGAACAGTTATGTTGAAAACATTGTATCCAGAGTGCATCAAACACGATTTAGACCTTGTTTTTGGAAAAGTGGTTATTTCTGTAGTTTAATTGCTGCAGTTTGCTGAAAATGGTCCCTATCGTCTAGTTTGAACAGTTATGTTGAAAACATTGTATCCAGAGTGCATCAAACATGATTTAGACCTTGTTTTTGGAAAACTAATTGCTGCAGTTTGCTGAAAATTGTCCCTATCGTCTAGTTTGAACAGTTATGTTGAAAACATTGTATCCAGAGTGCATCAAACATGATTTAGACCTTGTTTTTGGAAAAGTGGTTATTTCTGTAGTTTAATTGCTGCAGTTTGCTGAAAATTGTCCCTATCGTCTAGTTTGAACAGTTATGTTGAAAACATTTTATCCACAGTGCATCAAACATGATTTAGACCTTGTTTTTGGAAAAGTGGTTATTTCTGTAGTTTAATTGCTGCAGTTTGCTGAAAATTGTCCCTATCGTCTAGTTTGAACAGTTATGTTGAAAACATTGTATCCAGAGTGCATCAAACACGATTTAGACCTTGTTTTTGGAAAAGTGGTTATTTCTGTAGTTTAATTGCTGCAGTTTGCTGAAAATTGTCCCTATCGTCTAGTTTGAACAGTTATGTTGAAAACATTGTATCCAGAGTGCATCAAACATGATTTAGACCTTGTTTTTGGAAAAGTGGTTATTTCTGTAGTTTAATTGCTGCAGTTTGCTGAAAATTGTCCCTATCGTCTAGTTTGAACAGTTATGTTGAAAACATTGTATCCAGAGTGCATCAAACATGATTTAGACCTTGTTTTTGGAAAAGTGGTTATTTCTGTAGTTTAATTGCTGCAGTTTGCTGAAAATTGTCCCTATCGTCTAGTTTGAACAGTTATGTTGAAAACATTGTATCCAGAGTGCATCAAACATGATTTAGACCTTGTTTTTGGAAAAGTGGTTATTTCTGTAGTTTAATTGCTGCAGTTTGCTGAAAATGGTCCCTATCGTCTAGTTTGAACAGTTATGTTGAAAACATTGTATCCAGAGTGCATCAAACATGATTTAGACCTTGTTTTTGGAAAACTAATTGCTGCAGTTTGCTGAAAATTGTCCCTATCGTCTAGTTTGAACAGTTATGTTGAAAACATTGTATCCAGAGTGCATCAAACATGATTTAGACCTTGTTTTTGGAAAAGTGGTTATTTCTGTAGTTTAATTGCTGCAGTTTGCTGAAAATTGTCCCTATCGTCTAGTTTGAACAGTTATGTTGAAAACATTGTATCCAGAGTGCATCAAACATGATTTAGACCTTGTTTTTGGAAAAGTGGTTATTTCTGTAGTTTAATTGCTGCAGTTTGCTGAAAATTGTCCCTATCGTCTAGTTTGAACAGTTATGTTGAAAACATTGTATCCAGAGTGCATCAAACATGATTTAGACCTTGTTTTTGGAAAAGTGGTTATTTCTGTAGTTTAATTGCTGCAGTTTGCTGAAAATTGTCCCTATCGTCTAGTTTGAACAGTTATGTTGAAAACATTGTATCCAGAGTGCATCAAACATGATTTAGACCTTGTTTTTGGAAAAGTGGTTATTTCTGTAGTTTAATTGCTGCAGTTTGCTGAAAATTGTCCCTATCGTCTAGTTTGAACAGTTATGTTGAAAACATTGTATCCACAGTGCATCAAACATGATTTAGACCTTGTTTTTGGAAAAGTGGTTATTTCTGTAGTTTAATTGCTGCAGTTTGCTGAAAATTGTCCCTATCGTCTAGTTTGAACAGTTATGTTGAAAACATTGTATCCAGAGTGCATCAAACATGATTTAGACCTTGTTTTTGGAAAAGTGGTTATTTCTGTAGTTTAATTGCTGCAGTTTGCTGAAAATTGTCCCTATCGTCTAGTTTGAACAGTTATGTTGAAAACATTGTATCCAGAGTGCATCAAACATGATTTAGACCTTGTTTTTGGAAAAGTGGTTATTTCTGTAGTTTAATTGCTGCAGTTTGCTGAAAATTGTCCCTATCGTCTAGTTTGAACAGTTATGTTGAAAACATTGTATCCAGAGTGCATCAAACATGATTTAGACCTTGTTTTTGGAAAAGTGGTTATTTCTGTAGTTTAATTGCTGCAGTTTGCTGAAAATTGTCCCTATCGTCTAGTTTGAACAGTTATGTTGAAAACATTGTATCCAGAGTGCATCAAACATGATTTAGACCTTGTTTTTGGAAAAGTGGTTATTTCTGTAGTTTAATTGCTGCAGTTTGCTGAAAATTGTCCCTATCGTCTAGTTTGAACAGTTATGTTGAAAACATTGTATCCAGAGTGCATCAAACATGATTTAGACCTTGTTTTTGGAAAAGTGGTTATTTCTGTAGTTTAATTGCTGCAGTTTGCTGAAAATTGTCCCTATCGTCTAGTTTGAACAGTTATGTTGAAAACATTGTCATCCAGAGTGCATCAAACATGATTTAGACCTTGTTTTTGGAAAAGTGGTTATTTCTGTAGTTTAATTGCTGCAGTTTGCTGAAAATTGTCCCTATCGTCTAGTTTGAACAGTTATGTTGAAAACATTGTATCCAGAGTGCATCAAACATGATTTAGACCTTGTTTTTGGAAAAGTGGTTATTTCTGTAGTTTAATTGCTGCAGTTTGCTGAAAATTGTCCCTATCGTCTAGTTTGAACAGTTATGTTGAAAACATTGTATCCAGAGTGCATCAAACATGATTTAGACCTTGTTTTTGGAAAAGTGGTTATTTCTGTAGTTTAATTGCTGCAGTTTGCTGAAAATTGTCCCTATCGTCTAGTTTGAACAGTTATGTTGAAAACATTGTATCCAGAGTGCATCAAACATGATTTAGACCTTGTTTTTGGAAAAGTGGTTATTTCTGTAGTTTAATTGCTGCAGTTTGCTGAAAATTGTCCCTATCGTCTAGTTTGAACAGTTATGTTGAAAACATTGTATCCACAGTGCATCAAACATGATTTAGACCTTGTTTTTGGAAAAGTGGTTATTTCTGTAGTTTAATTGCTGCAGTTTGCTGAAAATTGTCCCTATCGTCTAGTTTGAACAGTTATGTTGAAAACATTGTATCCAGAGTGCATCAAACATGATTTAGACCTTGTTTTTGGAAAAGTGGTTATTTCTGTAGTTTAATTGCTGCAGTTTGCTGAAAATTGTCCCTATCGTCTAGTTTGAACAGTTATGTTGAAAACATTGTATCCAGAGTGCATCAAACATGATTTAGACCTTGTTTTTGGAAAAGTGGTTATTTCTGTAGTTTAATTGCTGCAGTTTGCTGAAAATTGTCCCTATCGTCTAGTTTGAACAGTTATGTTGAAAACATTGTATCCAGAGTGCATCAAACATGATTTAGACCTTGTTTTTGGAAAAGTGGTTATTTCTGTAGTTTAATTGCTGCAGTTTGCTGAAAATTGTCCCTATCGTCTAGTTTGAACAGTTATGTTGAAAACATTGTATCCAGAGTGCATCAAACATGATTTAGACCTTGTTTTTGGAAAAGTGGTTATTTCTGTAGTTTAATTGCTGCAGTTTGCTGAAAATTGTCCCTATCGTCTAGTTTGAACAGTTATGTTGAAAACATTGTATCCAGAGTGCATCAAACATGATTTAGACCTTGTTTTTGGAAAAGTGGTTATTTCTGTAGTTTAATTGCTGCAGTTTGCTGAAAATTGTCCCTATCGTCTAGTTTGAACAGTTATGTTGAAAACATTGTATCCAGAGTGCATCAAACATGATTTAGACCTTGTTTTTGGAAAAGTGGTTATTTCTGTAGTTTAATTGCTGCAGTTTGCTGAAAATTGTCCCTATCGTCTAGTTTGAACAGTTATGTTGAAAACATTGTATCCAGAGTGCATCAAACATGATTTAGACCTTGTTTTTGGAAAAGTGGTTATTTCTGTAGTTTAATTGCTGCAGTTTGCTGAAAATTGTCCCTATCGTCTAGTTTGAACAGTTATGTTGAAAACATTGTATCCAGAGTGCATCAAACATGATTTAGACCTTGTTTTTGGAAAAGTGGTTATTTCTGTAGTTTAATTGCTGCAGTTTGCTGAAAATTGTCCCTATCGTCTAGTTTGAACAGTTATGTTGAAAACATTGTATCCAGAGTGCATCAAACATGATTTAGACCTTGTTTTTGGAAAAGTGGTTATTTCTGTAGTTTAATTGCTGCAGTTTGCTGAAAATTGTCCCTATCGTCTAGTTTGAACAGTTATGTTGAAAACATTGTATCCAGAGTGCATCAAACATGATTTAGACCTTGTTTTTGGAAAAGTGGTTATTTCTGTAGTTTAATTGCTGCAGTTTGCTGAAAATTGTCCCTATCGTCTAGTTTGAACAGTTATGTTGAAAACATTGTATCCAGAGTGCATCAAACATGATTTAGACCTTGTTTTTGGAAAAGTGGTTATTTCTGTAGTTTAATTGCTGCAGTTTGCTGAAAATTGTCCCTATCGTCTAGTTTGAACAGTTATGTTGAAAACATTGTATCCAGAGTGCATCAAACATGATTTAGACCTTGTTTTTGGAAAAGTGGTTATTTCTGTAGTTTAATTGCTGCAGTTTGCTGAAAATTGTCCCTATCGTCTAGTTTGAACAGTTATGTTGAAAACATTGTATCCAGAGTGCATCAAACATGATTTAGACCTTGTTTTTGGAAAAGTGGTTATTTCTGTAGTTTAATTGCTGCAGTTTGCTGAAAATTGTCCCTATCGTCTAGTTTGAACAGTTATGTTGAAAACATTGTATCCAGAGTGCATCAAACATGATTTAGACCTTGTTTTTGGAAAAGTGGTTATTTCTGTAGTTTAATTGCTGCAGTTTGCTGAAAATTGTCCCTATCGTCTAGTTTGAACAGTTATGTTGAAAACATTGTATCCAGAGTGCATCAAACATGATTTAGACCTTGTTTTTGGAAAAGTGGTTATTTCTGTAGTTTAATTGCTGCAGTTTGCTGAAAATTGTCCCTATCGTCTAGTTTGAACAGTTATGTTGAAAACATTGTATCCAGAGTGCATCAAACATGATTTAGACCTTGTTTTTGGAAAAGTGGTTATTTCTGTAGTTTAATTGCTGCAGTTTGCTGAAAATTGTCCCTATCGTCTAGTTTGAACAGTTATGTTGAAAACATTGTATCCAGAGTGCATCAAACATGATTTAGACCTTGTTTTTGGAAAAGTGGTTATTTCTGTAGTTTAATTGCTGCAGTTTGCTGAAAATTGTCCCTATCGTCTAGTTTGAACAGTTATGTTGAAAACATTGTATCCAGAGTGCATCAAACATGATTTAGACCTTGTTTTTGGAAAAGTGGTTATTTCTGTAGTTTAATTGCTGCAGTTTGCTGAAAATTGTCCCTATCGTCTAGTTTGAACAGTTATGTTGAAAACATTGTATCCAGAGTGCATCAAACATGATTTAGACCTTGTTTTTGGAAAAGTGGTTATTTCTGTAGTTTAATTGCTGCAGTTTGCTGAAAATTGTCCCTATCGTCTAGTTTGAACAGTTATGTTGAAAACATTGTATCCAGAGTGCATCAAACATGATTTAGACCTTGTTTTTGGAAAAGTGGTTATTTCTGTAGTTTAATTGCTGCAGTTTGCTGAAAATTGTCCCTATCGTCTAGTTTGAACAGTTATGTTGAAAACATTGTATCCAGAGTGCATCAAACATGATTTAGACCTTGTTTTTGGAAAAGTGGTTATTTCTGTAGTTTAATTGCTGCAGTTTGCTGAAAATTGTCCCTATCGTCTAGTTTGAACAGTTATGTTGAAAACATTGTATCCAGAGTGCATCAAACATGATTTAGACCTTGTTTTTGGAAAAGTGGTTATTTCTGTAGTTTAATTGCTGCAGTTTGCTGAAAATTGTCCCTATCGTCTAGTTTGAACAGTTATGTTGAAAACATTGTATCCAGAGTGCATCAAACATGATTTAGACCTTGTTTTTGGAAAAGTGGTTATTTCTGTAGTTTAATTGCTGCAGTTTGCTGAAAATTGTCCCTATCGTCTAGTTTGAACAGTTATGTTGAAAACATTGTATCCAGAGTGCATCAAACATGATTTAGACCTTGTTTTTGGAAAAGTGGTTATTTCTGTAGTTTAATTGCTGCAGTTTGCTGAAAATTGTCCCTATCGTCTAGTTTGAACAGTTATGTTGAAAACATTGTATCCAGAGTGCATCAAACATGATTTAGACCTTGTTTTTGGAAAAGTGGTTATTTCTGTAGTTTAATTGCTGCAGTTTGCTGAAAATTGTCCCTATCGTCTAGTTTGAACAGTTATGTTGAAAACATTGTATCCAGAGTGCATCAAACATGATTTAGACCTTGTTTTTGGAAAAGTGGTTATTTCTGTAGTTTAATTGCTGCAGTTTGCTGAAAATTGTCCCTATCGTCTAGTTTGAACAGTTATGTTGAAAACATTGTATCCAGAGTGCATCAAACATGATTTAGACCTTGTTTTTGGAAAAGTGGTTATTTCTGTAGTTTAATTGCTGCAGTTTGCTGAAAATTGTCCCTATCGTCTAGTTTGAACAGTTATGTTGAAAACATTGTATCCAGAGTGCATCAAACATGATTTAGACCTTGTTTTTGGAAAAGTGGTTATTTCTGTAGTTTAATTGCTGCAGTTTGCTGAAAATTGTCCCTATCGTCTAGTTTGAACAGTTATGTTGAAAACATTGTATCCAGAGTGCATCAAACATGATTTAGACCTTGTTTTTGGAAAAGTGGTTATTTCTGTAGTTTAATTGCTGCAGTTTGCTGAAAATTGTCCCTATCGTCTAGTTTGAACAGTTATGTTGAAAACATTGTATCCAGAGTGCATCAAACATGATTTAGACCTTGTTTTTGGAAAAGTGGTTATTTCTGTAGTTTAATTGCTGCAGTTTGCTGAAAATTGTCCCTATCGTCTAGTTTGAACAGTTATGTTGAAAACATTGTATCCAGAGTGCATCAAACATGATTTAGACCTTGTTTTTGGAAAAGTGGTTATTTCTGTAGTTTAATTGCTGCAGTTTGCTGAAAATTGTCCCTATCGTCTAGTTTGAACAGTTATGTTGAAAACATTGTATCCAGAGTGCATCAAACATGATTTAGACCTTGTTTTTGGAAAAGTGGTTATTTCTGTAGTTTAATTGCTGCAGTTTGCTGAAAATTGTCCCTATCGTCTAGTTTGAACAGTTATGTTGAAAACATTGTATCCAGAGTGCATCAAACATGATTTAGACCTTGTTTTTGGAAAAGTGGTTATTTCTGTAGTTTAATTGCTGCAGTTTGCTGAAAATTGTCCCTATCGTCTAGTTTGAACAGTTATGTTGAAAACATTGTATCCAGAGTGCATCAAACATGATTTAGACCTTGTTTTTGGAAAAGTGGTTATTTCTGTAGTTTAATTGCTGCAGTTTGCTGAAAATTGTCCCTATCGTCTAGTTTGAACAGTTATGTTGAAAACATTGTATCCAGAGTGCATCAAACATGATTTAGACCTTGTTTTTGGAAAAGTGGTTATTTCTGTAGTTTAATTGCTGCAGTTTGCTGAAAATTGTCCCTATCGTCTAGTTTGAACAGTTATGTTGAAAACATTGTATCCAGAGTGCATCAAACATGATTTAGACCTTGTTTTTGGAAAAGTGGTTATTTCTGTAGTTTAATTGCTGCAGTTTGCTGAAAATTGTCCCTATCGTCTAGTTTGAACAGTTATGTTGAAAACATTGTATCCAGAGTGCATCAAACATGATTTAGACCTTGTTTTTGGAAAAGTGGTTATTTCTGTAGTTTAATTGCTGCAGTTTGCTGAAAATTGTCCCTATCGTCTAGTTTGAACAGTTATGTTGAAAACATTGTATCCAGAGTGCATCAAACATGATTTAGACCTTGTTTTTGGAAAAGTGGTTATTTCTGTAGTTTAATTGCTGCAGTTTGCTGAAAATTGTCCCTATCGTCTAGTTTGAACAGTTATGTTGAAAACATTGTATCCACAGTGCATCAAACATGATTTAGACCTTGTTTTTGGAAAAGTGGTTATTTCTGTAGTTTAATTGCTGCAGTTTGCTGAAAATTGTCCCTATCGTCTAGTTTGAACAGTTATGTTGAAAACATTGTATCCAGAGTGCATCAAACATGATTTAGACCTTGTTTTTGGAAAAGTGGTTATTTCTGTAGTTTAATTGCTGCAGTTTGCTGAAAATTGTCCCTATCGTCTAGTTTGAACAGTTATGTTGAAAACATTGTATCCAGAGTGCATCAAACATGATTTAGACCTTGTTTTTGGAAAAGTGGTTATTTCTGTAGTTTAATTGCTGCAGTTTGCTGAAAATTGTCCCTATCGTCTAGTTTGAACAGTTATGTTGAAAACATTGTATCCAGAGTGCATCAAACATGATTTAGACCTTGTTTTTGGAAAAGTGGTTATTTCTGTAGTTTAATTGCTGCAGTTTGCTGAAAATTGTCCCTATCGTCTAGTTTGAACAGTTATGTTGAAAACATTGTATCCAGAGTGCATCAAACATGATTTAGACCTTGTTTTTGGAAAAGTGGTTATTTCTGTAGTTTAATTGCTGCAGTTTGCTGAAAATTGTCCCTATCGTCTAGTTTGAACAGTTATGTTGAAAACATTGTATCCAGAGTGCATCAAACATGATTTAGACCTTGTTTTTGGAAAAGTGGTTATTTCTGTAGTTTAATTGCTGCAGTTTGCTGAAAATTGTCCCTATCGTCTAGTTTGAACAGTTATGTTGAAAACATTGTATCCAGAGTGCATCAAACATGATTTAGACCTTGTTTTTGGAAAAGTGGTTATTTCTGTAGTTTAATTGCTGCAGTTTGCTGAAAATTGTCCCTATCGTCTAGTTTGAACAGTTATGTTGAAAACATTGTATCCAGAGTGCATCAAACATGATTTAGACCTTGTTTTTGGAAAAGTGGTTATTTCTGTAGTTTAATTGCTGCAGTTTGCTGAAAATTGTCCCTATCGTCTAGTTTGAACAGTTATGTTGAAAACATTGTATCCAGAGTGCATCAAACATGATTTAGACCTTGTTTTTGGAAAAGTGGTTATTTCTGTAGTTTAATTGCTGCAGTTTGCTGAAAATTGTCCCTATCGTCTAGTTTGAACAGTTATGTTGAAAACATTGTATCCACAGTGCATCAAACATGATTTAGACCTTGTTTTTGGAAAAGTGGTTATTTCTGTAGTTTAATTGCTGCAGTTTGCTGAAAATTGTCCCTATCGTCTAGTTTGAACAGTTATGTTGAAAACATTGTATCCACAGTGCATCAAACATGATTTAGACCTTGTTTTTGGAAAAGTGGTTATTTCTGTAGTTTAATTGCTGCAGTTTGCTGAAAATTGTCCCTATCGTCTAGTTTGAACAGTTATGTTGAAAACATTGTATCCACAGTGCATCAAACATGATTTAGACCTTGTTTTTGGAAAAGTGGTTATTTCTGTAGTTTAATTGCTGCAGTTTGCTGAAAATTGTCCCTATCGTCTAGTTTGAACAGTTATGTTGAAAACATTGTATCCAGAGTGCATCAAACATGATTTAGACCTTGTTTTTGGAAAAGTGGTTATTTCTGTAGTTTAATTGCTGCAGTTTGCTGAAAATTGTCCCTATCGTCTAGTTTGAACAGTTATGTTGAAAACATTGTATCCAGAGTGCATCAAACATGATTTAGACCTTGTTTTTGGAAAAGTGGTTATTTCTGTAGTTTAATTGCTGCAGTTTGCTGAAAATTGTCCCTATCGTCTAGTTTGAACAGTTATGTTGAAAACATTGTATCCAGAGTGCATCAAACATGATTTAGACCTTGTTTTTGGAAAAGTGGTTATTTCTGTAGTTTAATTGCTGCAGTTTGCTGAAAATTGTCCCTATCGTCTAGTTTGAACAGTTATGTTGAAAACATTGTATCCAGAGTGCATCAAACATGATTTAGACCTTGTTTTTGGAAAAAGTGGTTATTTCTGTAGTTTAATTGCTGCAGTTTGCTGAAAATTGTCCCTATCGTCTAGTTTGAACAGTTATGTTGAAAACATTGTATCCAGAGTGCATCAAACATGATTTAGACCTTGTTTTTGGAAAAGTGGTTATTTCTGTAGTTTAATTGCTGCAGTTTGCTGAAAATTGTCCCTATCGTCTAGTTTGAACAGTTATGTTGAAAACATTGTATCCAGAGTGCATCAAACATGATTTAGACCTTGTTTTTGGAAAAGTGGTTATTTCTGTAGTTTAATTGCTGCAGTTTGCTGAAAATTGTCCCTATCGTCTAGTTTGAACAGTTATGTTGAAAACATTGTATCCAGAGTGCATCAAACATGATTTAGACCTTGTTTTTGGAAAAGTGGTTATTTCTGTAGTTTAATTGCTGCAGTTTGCTGAAAATTGTCCCTATCGTCTAGTTTGAACAGTTATGTTGAAAACATTGTATCCAGAGTGCATCAAACATGATTTAGACCTTGTTTTTGGAAAAGTGGTTATTTCTGTAGTTTAATTGCTGCAGTTTGCTGAAAATTGTCCCTATCGTCTAGTTTGAACAGTTATGTTGAAAACATTGTATCCAGAGTGCATCAAACATGATTTAGACCTTGTTTTTGGAAAAGTGGTTATTTCTGTAGTTTAATTGCTGCAGTTTGCTGAAAATTGTCCCTATCGTCTAGTTTGAACAGTTATGTTGAAAACATTGTATCCAGAGTGCATCAAACATGATTTAGACCTTGTTTTTGGAAAAGTGGTTATTTCTGTAGTTTAATTGCTGCAGTTTGCTGAAAATTGTCCCTATCGTCTAGTTTGAACAGTTATGTTGAAAACATTGTATCCAGAGTGCATCAAACATGATTTAGACCTTGTTTTTGGAAAAGTGGTTATTTCTGTAGTTTAATTGCTGCAGTTTGCTGAAAATTGTCCCTATCGTCTAGTTTGAACAGTTATGTTGAAAACATTTTATCCACAGTGCATCAAACATGATTTAGACCTTGTTTTTGGAAAAGTGGTTATTTCTGTAGTTTAATTGCTGCAGTTTGCTGAAAATTGTCCCTATATCGTCTAGTTTGAACAGTTATGTTGAAAACATTGTATCCACAGTGCATCAAACATGATTTAGACCTTGTTTTTGGAAAAGTGGTTATTTCTGTAGTTTAATTGCTGCAGTTTGCTGAAAATTGTCCCTATCGTCTAGTTTGAACAGTTATGTTGAAAACATTGTATCCAGAGTGCATCAAACATGATTTAGACCTTGTTTTTGGAAAAGTGGTTATTTCTGTAGTTTAATTGCTGCAGTTTGCTGAAAATTGTCCCTATCGTCTAGTTTGAACAGTTATGTTGAAAACATTGTATCCAGAGTGCATCAAACATGATTTAGACCTTGTTTTTGGAAAAGTGGTTATTTCTGTAGTTTAATTGCTGCAGTTTGCTGAAAATTGTCCCTATCGTCTAGTTTGAACAGTTATGTTGAAAACATTGTATCCAGAGTGCATCAAACATGATTTAGACCTTGTTTTTGGAAAAGTGGTTATTTCTGTAGTTTAATTGCTGCAGTTTGCTGAAAATTGTCCCTATCGTCTAGTTTGAACAGTTATGTTGAAAACATTGTATCCAGAGTGCATCAAACATGATTTAGACCTTGTTTTTGGAAAAGTGGTTATTTCTGTAGTTTAATTGCTGCAGTTTGCTGAAAATTGTCCCTATCGTCTAGTTTGAACAGTTATGTTGAAAACATTGTATCCAGAGTGCATCAAACATGATTTAGACCTTGTTTTTGGAAAAGTGGTTATTTCTGTAGTTTAATTGCTGCAGTTTGCTGAAAATTGTCCCTATCGTCTAGTTTGAACAGTTATGTTGAAAACATTGTATCCAGAGTGCATCAAACATGATTTAGACCTTGTTTTTGGAAAAGTGGTTATTTCTGTAGTTTAATTGCTGCAGTTTGCTGAAAATTGTCCCTATCGTCTAGTTTGAACAGTTATGTTGAAAACATTGTATCCAGAGTGCATCAAACATGATTTAGACCTTGTTTTTGGAAAAGTGGTTATTTCTGTAGTTTAATTGCTGCAGTTTGCTGAAAATTGTCCCTATCGTCTAGTTTGAACAGTTATGTTGAAAACATTTTATCCACAGTGCATCAAACATGATTTAGACCTTGTTTTTGGAAAAGTGGTTATTTCTGTAGTTTAATTGCTGCAGTTTGCTGAAAATTGTCCCTATCGTCTAGTTTGAACAGTTATGTTGAAAACATTGTATCCAGAGTGCATCAAACATGATTTAGACCTTGTTTTTGGAAAAGTGGTTATTTCTGTAGTTTAATTGCTGCAGTTTGCTGAAAATTGTCCCTATCGTCTAGTTTGAACAGTTATGTTGAAAACATTTATCCACAGTGCATCAAACATGATTTAGACCTTGTTTTTGGAAAAGTGGTTATTTCTGTAGTTTAATTGCTGCAGTTTGCTGAAAATTGTCCCTATCGTCTAGTTTGAACAGTTATGTTGAAAACATTTTATCCACAGTGCATCAAACATGATTTAGACCTTGTTTTTGGAAAAGTGGTTATTTCTGTAGTTTAATTGCTGCAGTTTGCTGAAAATTGTCCCTATCGTCTAGTTTGAACAGTTATGTTTAAAACATTGCATCAGGTGCATCAAACATGATTTAACCTTGTTTCCAAAAAAGTGGTTATTTCTGTAGTTTGATGCACAGTTTGCTGATACAATTGTTTTAAGCATCTGTTCAAACAGTTATGTTGAAAAATTTTCATCAAGTGCAGCAATTAAACACAGATTTAACCACTTTTCCAAAAAGTGGTTATTTCATAGTTTAATTGCTGCAGTTTGCTGAAAATGTTTTATCGTCTAGTTTGAACAGTTATGTTGAAAACAATTTTATAATGTGTTTGATAACAATTTTAGCAAACTGCAATTAAACTTCAGAAATAAATTTTCCAAAAAACAAGGTCTAGTTTGAAATCATGTTTGAAACATTGTATCCAATGTTTTCAAACATGAAGACCTTGTTTTTGGAAAACTAGAGTTTATAGGGACAATTTTGTGCAGTTTAAACATTGTACAGAAATAAACTTTTCCAAAAACAAGTTATTTCAGTAGTTTAATTGCACTTTGTTTGCACTTGAACAATGTTGAAAACATTTCCAAGTGCATCAAACATGTTCAAACTAGACCTAGTTTTTGGACAATTTTCAGCAAACTGCTGCAGTTTTAAACTACTAGTTTGAACAGTTTGTTGAAAAAACAAGGTCTATTTTAAATCATGTTTGATGCACTCTGGATACAATGTTTTGAACATAACTTGTTCAAATTTAGATTTTGGAACAGTGGTTTTTCAGCAATTGCTGCACAATGAAAATTACAGAAATAACCACTTTTCCAAAAACAAGGTCTATAAATCATGTTTTGATGCACTCTGGATACAATGTTTTAAGCATAACTGTTCAAACTAGATTATAGGGACAATTTTCAGCAAACTGCAGCTTGTTTTTGGAAAAGTGGTTATTTCAGAAATAACCACTTTTCCAAAAACAAGGTCTAAATCATGTTTGATGCACTCTGGATACAATGTTTTCAACATAATTGTTCAAACTAGATTATAGGGACAATTTTCAGCAAACTGCAGCAATTAAACTACAGAAATAACCACTTTTCTAAAAACAAGGTTAAATCATGTTTGATGCACTCTGGATTATAACTGTTCAATCAAACATTTTGTTTTTTTTTTGGAACAGTGGTTATTTCAACATGCTGAATTAAACTGTGAAAAACAAGGTCAAACATGTTTGATGACTTGGATACAATGTTTTCTGTAGCATAACTGTTCAAACTTATAGGGACAATTTTCAGCAAACTGCAGCAATTAAACTACAGAAATAACCACTTTTCCAAAAACAAGGTCTAAATCATGTTTGATGCACTCTGGATACTGTTTTAAGCATAATACAATGTTTTCAAGAAAATAACTGAAATAACCACTTTTCTGAAAAACAAGGTCTATAAATCATGTTTATGCACTCTGGACAATTTTTAAGCAAACTTTGGACAATTTTCAGCAAGCTGCAGCAATTAAACTACAGAAATAACCACTTTTCAAAAACAAGGTCATAAATCATGTTTGATGCACTCTGGATACAATGTTTTAAGCATAACTGTTCTTATAGGGACAATTTTCAGCAAACTGCAGCAATTAAACTACAGAAATAACCACTTTTCAAAAACAAGGTCTATAAATCATGTTTGATGCACTCTGGATACAATGTTTTAAGCATAATTGTTCAAACTAGATTATAGGGACAATTTTCAGCAAACTGCAGCAATTAAACTACAGAAATAACCACTTTTCAAAAACAAGGTCTAAATCATGTTTGATGCACTCTGGATACAATGTTTTAAACATAACTGTTCAAACTAGATTATAGGGACAATTTTCAGCAAACTGCAGCAATTAAACTACAGAAATAACCACTTTTCCTAAAAACAAGGTCTAAATCATGTTTGATGCACTCTGGATACAATGTTTTAAGCATAACTGTTCAAACTAGATTATAGGGACAATTTTCAGCAAACTGCAGCAATTAAACTACAGAAATAACCACTTTTCTAAAAACAAGGTCTATAAATCATGTTTGATGCACTCTGGATACAATGTTTTAAGCATAACTGTTCAAACTAGATTATAGGGACAATTTTCAGCAAACTGCAGCAATTAAACTACAGAAATAACCACTTTTCTAAAAACAAGGTCTATAAATCATGTTTGATGCACTCTGGATACAATGTTTTAAACATAACTGTTCAAACTAGATTATAGGGACAATTTTTCAGCAATTAAACTGAAATAACCAATTTTCCAAAAACAAGTCTAAATCATGTTTTGCAATACAATGTTTTAACATAACTGAAATAAGGGACAATTTTCAGCAAACTGCAAAACTACAGAAATAACCACTTTTCAAAAACAAGGTCTATAAATCATGTTTGATGCACTCTGGATACAATGTTTTAAACATAACTGTTCTTATAGGGACAATTTTCAGCAAACTGCAGCAATTAAACTACAGAAATAACCACTTTTCTAAAAACAAGGTCTATAAATCATGTTTGATGCACTCTGGATACAATGTTTTAAGCATAACTGTTCAAACTAGATTATAGGGACAATTTTCAGCAAACTGCAGCAATTAAACTACAGAAATAAGTTTTTGAAAAACAAGGTCATAAATCATGTTTGATTCTGGAAAAACATAACTGTTCTTATAGGGACAATCAAAACTGCAGCAATTAAACTACAGAAATAACCATAAAAACAAGGTCTATAAATCATGTTTGATGCACTCTGGATACAATGTTTTAAGCATAACTGTTCAAACTAGATTATAGGACAATTTTCAGCAAACAATTAAACTCAGAAATAACCACTTTTCCAAAAACAATTAAATCATGTTTGATGCACTCTGGATACAATGAAAGCATAACCAAACTTATAGGGACAATTTTCAGCAAAACAATTAAAACAGAAATAACCACTTTTCAAAAACAAGGTCTAAATCATGTTTGATGCACTCTGGATACAATGTTTTAAGCATAACTGTTCAAACTAGATTATAGGGACAATTTTCAGCAAACTGCAGCAATTAAACTACAGAAATAACCACTTTTCAAAAACAAGGTCTATAAATCATGTTTGATGCACTCTGGATACAATGTTTTCAACATAACTGTTCAAACTAGATTATAGGGACAATTTTCAGCAAACTGCAGCAATTAAACTACAGAAATAACCACTTTTCCAAAAACAAGGTCTAAATCATGTTTGATGCACTCTGGATACAATGTTTTCAACATAACTGTTCAAACTAGACGATAACAATTTTCAGCAAACTGCAGCAATTAAACTACAGAAATAACCACTTTTCCAAAAACAAGGTCTAAATCATGTTTGATGCACTCTGGATACAATGTTTTAAGCATAACTGTTCTTATAGGGACAATTTTCAGCAAACTGCAGCAATTAAACTACAGAAATAACCACTTGCTGAAAAACAAGGTCTATAAATCATGTTTGATGCACTCTGGATACAATGTTTTAAGCATAATTGTTCAAACTAGATTATAGGGACAATTTTCAGCAAACTGCAGCAATTAAACTACAGAAATAACCACTTTTCCAAAAACAAGGTCTAAATCATGTTTGATGCACTCTGGATACAATGTTTTCAACATAATTGTTCAAACTAGATTATAGGGACAATTTTCAGCAAACTGCAGCAATTAAACTACAGAAATAACAAATTTTCCAAAAACAAGATCTAAATCATGTTTGATGCACTCTGGATACAATGTTTTAAGCATAACTGTTCTTATAGGGACAATTTTCAGCAAACTGCAGCAATTAAACTACAGAAATAACCAATTTTCCAAAAACAAGGTCTAAATCATGTTTGATGCACTCTGGATACAATGTTTTAAGCATAACTGTTCAAACTTATAGGGACAATTTTCAGCAAACTGCAGCAATTAAACTACAGAAATAACCACTTTTCCAAAAACAAGGTCTAAATCATGTTTGATGCACTCTGGATACAATGTTTTAAGCATAACTGTTCTTATAGGGACAATTTTCAGCAAACTGCAGCAATTAAACTACAGAAATAACCACTTTTCCAAAAACAAGGTCTAAATCATGTTTCAATGCACTCTGGATACAATGTTTTAAGCATAACTGTTCAAACTAGATTAGGGACAATTTTCAGCAAACTGCAGCAATTAAACTACAGAAATAACCACTTTTCCTAAAAACAAGGTCTAAAATCATGTTTGATGCACTCTGGATACAATGTTTTAAGCATAACTGTTCAAACTAGATTATAGGGACAATTTTCAGCAAACTGCAGCAATTAAACTACAGAAATAACCACTTTTCCAAAAACAAGGTCTAAATCATGTTTGATGCACTCTGGATACAATGTTTTAAGCATAACTGTTCAAATAGGGACAATTTTCAGCAAACTGCAGCAATTAAACTACAGAAATAACCACTTTTCTAAAAACAAGGTCTATAAATCATGTTTGATGCACTCTGGATACAATGTTTTAAGCATAACTGTTCAAACTAGATTATAGGGACAATTTTCAGCAAACTGCAGCAATTAAACTACAGAAATAACCACTTTTCTAAAAACAAGGTCTATAAATCATGTTTGATGCACTCTGGATACAATGTTTTAAGCATAACTGTTCAAACTAGATTATAGGGACAATTTTCAGCAAACTGCAGCAATTAAACTACAGAAATAACCACTTTTCCAAAAACAAGGTCTAAATCATGTTTGATGCACTCTGGATACAATGTTTTCAACATAACTGTTCAAACTAGATTATAGGGACAATTTTCAGCAAACTGCAGCAATTAAACTACAGAAATAACCACTTTTCTAAAAACAAGGTCTATAAATCATGTTTGATGCACTCTGGATACAATGTTTTAAGCATAACTGTTCAAACTAGATTATAGGGACAATTTTCAGCAAACTGCAGCAATTAAACTACAGAAATAACCACTTTTCTAAAAACAAGGTCTATAAATCATGTTTGATGCACTCTGGATACAATGTTTTCAACATAACTGTTCAAACTAGATTATAGGGACAATTTTCAGCAAACTGCAGCAATTAAACTACAGAAATAACCACTTTTCCAAAAACAAGGTCTAAATCATGTTTGATGCACTCTGGATACAATGTTTTTAAGCATAACTGTTCTTATAGGGACAATTTTCAGCAAACTGCAGCAATTAAACTACAGAAATAACCACTTTTCTAAAAACAAGGTCTATAAATCATGGTTGATGCACTCTGGATACAATGTTTTCAACATAACTGTTCAAACTAGATTATAGGGACAATTTTCAGCAAACTGCAGCAATTAAACTACAGAAATAACCAATTTTCCAAAAACAAGGTCTAAATCATGTTTGATGCACTCTGGATACAATGTTTTAAGCATAACTGTTCTTATAGGGACAATTTTCAGCAAACTGCAGCAATTAAACTACAGAAATAACCACTTTTCCAAAAACAAGGTCTAAATCATGTTTGATGCACTCTGGATACAATGTTTTAAGCATAACTGTTCTTATAGGGACAATTTTCAGCAAACTGCAGCAATTAAACTACAGAAATAACCACTTTTCTAAAAACAAGGTCTATAAATCATGTTTGATGCACTCTGGATACAATGTTTTAAGCATAACTGTTCAAACTAGATTATGATTTAGGGACAATTTTCAGCAAACTGCAGCAATTAAACTACAGAAATAACCACTTTTCCAAAAACAAGGTCTAAATCATGTTTGATGCACTCTGGATACAATGTTTGCATAACTGTTCTTATAGGGACAATTTTCAGCAAACTGCAGCAATTGAACTACAGAAATAACCACTTTTCTAAAAACAAGGTCTAAAATCATGTTTGATGCACTCTGGATTTACAAGGCTTTTTACAGAACTGTTCAAACTAGATTATAGGGACAATTTTCAGCAAACTGCAGCAATTAAACTACAGAAATAACCACTTTTCTAAAAACAAGGTCTATAAATCATGTTTGATGCACTCTGGATACAATGTTTTAAGCATAACTGTTCAAACTAGATTATAGGGACAATTTTCAGCAAACTGCAGCAATTAAACTACAGAAATAACCACTTTTCCAAAAACAAGGTCTAAATCATGTTTGATGCACTCTGGATACAATGTTTTCAACATAATTGTTCAAACTAGATTATAGGGACAATTTTCAGCAAACTGCAGCAATTAAACTACAGAAATAACCACTTTTCAAAAACAAGGTCTATAAATCATGTTTGATGCACTCTGGATACAATGTTTTAAGCATAACTGTTCAAACTAGATTATAGGGACAATTTTCAGCAAACTGCAGCAATTAAACTACAGAAATAACCACTTTTCTAAAAACAAGGTCTATAAATCATGGTTGATGCACTCTGGATACAATGTTTTCAACATAACTGTTCAAACTAGACGATAGGGACTATTTTCAGCAAACTGCAGCAATTAAACTACAGAAATAACCAATTTTCCAAAAACAAGGTCTAAATCATGTTTGATGCACTCTGGATACAATGTTTTAACACAACTGTTCTTATAGGGACAATTTTCAGCAAACTGCAGCAATTAAACTACAGAAATAACCACTTTTCCAAAAACAAGGTCTAAATCATGTTTGATGCACTCTGGATACAATGTTTTAAGCATAACTGTTCTTATAGGGACAATTTTCAGCAAACTGCAGCAATTAAACTACAGAAATAACCACTTTTCTAAAAACAAGGTCTATAAATCATGTTTGATGCACTCTGGATACAATGTTTTAAGCATAACTGTTCAAACTAGATTATAGGGACAATTTTCAGCAAACTGCAGCAATTAAACTACAGAAATAACCACTTTTCAAAAAACAAGGTCTATAAATCATGTTTGATGCACTCTGGATACAATGTTTTAAGCATAACTGTTCAAACTAGATTATAGGGACAATTTTCAGCAAACTGCAGCAATTAAACTACAGAAATAACCACTTTTCCAAAAACAAGGTCTAAATCATGTTTGATGCACTCTGGATACAATGTTTTCAACATAATTGTTCAAACTAGATTATAGGGACAATTTTCAGCAAACTGCAGCAATTAAACTACAGAAATAACCACTTTTCTAAAAACAAGGTCTATAAATCATGTTTGATGCACTCTGGATACAATGTTTTAAGCATAACTGTTCAAACTAGATTATAGGGACAATTTTCAGCAAACTGCAGCAATTAAACTACAGAAATAACCACTTTTCCAAAAACAAGGTCTATATGATGCACTCTGGATACAACTGTTCAAACTAGATTATAGTGACAATTTTCAGCAAACTGCAGCAATTAAAACTACAGAAATAACCACTTTTCTAAAAACAAGGTCTAAAATCATGTTTGATGGACTCTGGATACAATGTTTTCAAATAACTGTTCAAACTAGACGATAGGGACAATTTTCAGCAAACTGCAGCAATTAAACTACAGAAATAACCACTTTTCCAAAAACAAGGTCTAAATCATGTTTGATGCACTCTGGATACAATGTTTTAAGCATAACTGTTCTTATAGGGACAATTTTCAGCAAACTGCAGCAATTAAACTACAGAAATAACCACTTTTCCAAAAACAAGGTCTATAAATCATGTTTGATGCACTCTGGATACAATGTTTTAAGCATAATTGTTCAAACTAGATTATAGGGACAATTTTCAGCAAACTGCAGCAATTAAACTACAGAAATAACCACTTTCCAAAAACAAGGTCTAAATCATGTTTGATGCACTCTGGATACAATGTTTTCAACATAACTGTTCAAACTAGATTATAGGACAATTTTCAGCAAACTGCAGCAATTAAACTACAGAAATAACCAATTTTCCAAAAACAAGATCTAAATCATGTTTGATGCACTCTGGATACAATGTTTTAAGCATAACTGTTCTTATAGGGACAATTTTCAGCAAACTGCAGCAATTAAACTACAGAAATAACCACTTTTCTAAAAACAAGGTCTATAAATCATGGTTGATGCACTCTGGATACAATGTTTTCAACATAACTGTTCAAACTAGACGATAGGGACTATTTTCAGCAAACTGCAGCAATTAAACTACAGAAATAACCAATTTTCCAAAAACAAGGTCTAAATCATGTTTGATGCACTCTGGATACAATGTTTTAAGCATAACTGTTCTTATAGGGACAATTTTCAGCAAACTGCAGCAATTAAACTACAGAAATAACCACTTTTCCAAAAACAAGGTCTAAATCATGTTTGATGCACTCTGGATACAATGTTTTAAGCATAACTGTTCTTATAGGGACAATTTTCAGCAAACTGCAGCAATTAAACTACAGAAATAACCACTTTTCTAAAAACAAGGTCTATAAATCATGTTTGATGCACTCTGGATACAATGTTTTAAGCATAACTGTTCAAACTAGATTATAGGGACAATTTTCAGCAAACTGCAGCAATTAAACTACAGAAATAACCACTTTTCCAAAAACAAGGTCTAAATCATGTTTGATGCACTCTGGATACAATGTTTTAACATAACTGTTCTTATAGGGACAATTTTCAGCAAACTGCAGCAATTAAACTACAGAAATAACCACTTTTCAAAAAAGGTCTATAAATCATGTTTGATGCACTCTGGATACAATGTTTTAAGCATAACTGTTCAAACTAGATTATAGGGACAATTTTCAGCAAACTGCAGCAATTAAACTACAGAAATAACCACTTTTCTAAAAACAAGGTCTATAAATCATGGTTGATGCACTCTGGATACAATGTTTTCATAACTGTTCAAACTAGATTATAGGGACAATTTTCAGCAAACTGCAGCAATTAAACTACAGAAATAACCACTTTTCCAAAAACAAGGTCTAAATCATGTTTGATGCACTCTGGATACAATGTTTTCAACATAATTGTTCAAACTAGATTATAGGGACAATTTTCAGCAAACTGCAGCAATTAAACTACAGAAATAACCACTTTTCTAAAAACAAGGTCTATAAATCATGTTTGATGCACTCTGGATACAATGTTTTAAGCATAACTGTTCAAACTAGATTATAGGGACAATTTTCAGCAAACTGCAGCAATTAAACTACAGAAATAACCACTTTTCTAAAAACAAGGTCTATAAATCATGGTTGATGCACTCTGGATACAATGTTTTCAACATAACTGTTCAAACTAGACGATAGGGACTATTTTCAGCAAACTGCAGCAATTAAACTACAGAAATAACCAATTTTCCAAAAACAAGGTCTAAATCATGTTTGATGCACTCTGGATACAATGTTTTAAGCATAACTGTTCTTATAGGGACAATTTTCAGCAAACTGCAGCAATTAAACTACAGAAATAACCACTTTTCCAAAAACAAGGTCTAAATCATGTTTGATGCACTCTGGATACAATGTTTTAAGCATAACTGTTCTTTCAATTTTCAGCAAACTGCAGCAATTAAACTACAGAAATAACCACTTTTCTAAAAACAAGGTCTATAAATCATGTTTGATGCACTCTGGATACAATGTTTTAAGCATAACTGTTCAAACTAGATTATAGGGACAATTTTCAGCAAACTGCAGCAATTAAACTACAGAAATAACCACTTTTCCAAAAACAAGGTCTAAATCATGTTTGATGCACTCTGGATACAATGTTTTAAGCATAACTGTTCTTATAGGGACAATTTTCAGCAAACTGCAGCAATTAAACTACAGAAATAACCACTTTTCTAAAAACAAGGTCTATAAATCATGTTTGATGCACTCTGGATACAATGTTTTAAGCATAACTGTTCAAACTAGATTATAGGGACAATTTTCAGCAAACTGCAGCAATTAAACTACAGAAATAACCACTTTTCCAAAAACAAGGTCTATAAATCATGGTTGATGCACTCTGGATACAATGTTTTAAGCATAACTGTTCAAACTAGATTATAGGGACAATTTTCAGCAAACTGCAGCAATTAAACTACAGAAATAACCACTTTTCCAAAAACAAGGTCTAAATCATGTTTGATGCACTCTGGATACAATGTTTTAAGCATAACTGTTCAAACTAGATTATAGGGACAATTTTCAGCAAACTGCAGCAATTAAACTACAGAAATAACCACTTTTCTAAAAACAAGGTCTATAAATCATGTTTGATGCACTCTGGATACAATGTTTTAAGCATAACTGTTCAAACTAGATTATAGGGACAATTTTCAGCAAACTGCAGCAATTAAACTACAGAAATAACCACTTTTCTAAAAACAAGGTCTATAAATCATGGTTGATGCACTCTGGATACAATGTTTTCAACATAACTGTTCAAACTAGACGATAGGGACAATTTTCAGCAAACTGCAGCAATTAAACTACAGAAATAACCACTTTTCCAAAAACAAGGTCTAAATCATGTTTGATGCACTCTGGATACAATGTTTTAAGCATAACTGTTCTTATAGGGACAATTTTCAGCAAACTGCAGCAATTAAACTACAGAAATAACCACTTTTCTAAAAACAAGGTCTATAAATCATGTTTGATGCACTCTGGATACAATGTTTTAAGCATAATTGTTCAAACTAGATTATAGGGACAATTTTCAGCAAACTGCAGCAATTAAACTACAGAAATAACCACTTTTCCAAAAACAAGGTCTAAATCATGTTTGATGCACTCTGGATACAATGTTTTCAACATAATTGTTCAAACTAGATTATAGGGACAATTTTCAGCAAACTGCAGCAATTAAACTACAGAAATAACAAATTTTCAAAAACAAGATCTAAATCATGTTTGATGCACTCTGGATACAATGTTTTAAGCATAACTGTTCTTATAGGGACAATTTTCAGCAAACTGCAGCAATTAAACTACAGAAATAACCACTTTTCTAAAAACAAGGTCTATAAATCATGGTTGATGCACTCTGGATACAATGTTTTCAACATAACTGACAATAGGGACTATTTTCAGCAAACTGCAGCAATTAAACTACAGAAATAACCAATTTTCCAAAAACAAGGTCTAAATCATGTTTGATGCACTCTGGATACAATGTTTTAAGCATAACTGTTCTTATAGGGACAATTTTCAGCAAACTGCAGCAATTAAACTACAGAAATAACCACTTTTCCAAAAACAAGGTCTAAATCATGTTTGATGCACTCTGGATACAATGTTTTAAGCATAACTGTTCTTATAGGGACAATTTTCAGCAAACTGCAGCAATTAAACTACAGAAATAACCACTTTTCTAAAAACAAGGTCTATAAATCATGTTTGATGCACTCTGGATACAATGTTTTAAGCATAACTGTTCAAACTAGATTATAGGGACAATTTTCAGCAAACTGCAGCAATTAAACTACAGAAATAACCACTTTTCCAAAAACAAGGTCTAAATCATGTTTGATGCACTCTGGATACAATGTTTTAAGCATAACTGTTCTTATAGGGACAATTTTCAGCAAACTGCAGCAATTAAACTACAGAAATAACCACTTTTCTAAAAACAAGGTCTATAAATCATGTTTGATGCACTCTGGATACAATGTTTTAAGCATAACTGTTCAAACTAGATTATAGGGACAATTTTCAGCAAACTGCAGCAATTAAACTACAGAAATAACCACTTTTCTAAAAACAAGGTCTATAAATCATGGTTGATGCACTCTGGATACAATGTTTTAAGCATAACTGTTCAAACTAGATTATAGGGACAATTTTCAGCAAACTGCAGCAATTAAACTACAGAAATAACCACTTTTCCAAAAACAAGGTCTAAATCATGTTTGATGCACTCTGGATACAATGTTTTAAGCATAACTGTTCAAACTAGATTATAGGGACAATTTTCAGCAAACTGCAGCAATTAAACTACAGAAATAACCACTTTTCTAAAAACAAGGTCTATAAATCATGTTTGATGCACTCTGGATACAATGTTTTAAGCATAACTGTTCAAACTAGATTATAGGGACAATTTTCAGCAAACTGCAGCAATTCAGAAATAACCACTTTTCTAAAAACAAGGTCTATAAATCATGGTTGATGCACTCTGGATACAATGTTTTCAACATAACTGTTCAAACTAGACGATAGGGACAATTTTCAGCAAACTGCAGCAATTAAACTACAGAAATAACCACTTTTCCAAAAACAAGGTCTAAATCATGTTTGATGCACTCTGGATACAATGTTTTAAGCATAACTGTTCTTATAGGGACAATTTTCAGCAAACTGCAGCAATTAAACTACAGAAATAACCACTTTTCTAAAAACAAGGTCTATAAATCATGTTTGATGCACTCTGGATACAATGTTTTAAGCATAATTGTTCAAACTAGATTATAGGGACAATTTTCAGCAAACTGCAGCAATTAAACTACAGAAATAACCACTTTTCCAAAAACAAGGTCTAAATCATGTTTGATGCACTCTGGATACAATGTTTTCAACATAATTGTTCAAACTAGATTATAGGGACAATTTTCAGCAAACTGCAGCAATTAAACTACAGAAATAACAAATTTTCCAAAAACAAGATCTAAATCATGTTTGATGCACTCTGGATACAATGTTTTAAGCATAACTGTTCTTATAGGGACAATTTTCAGCAAACTGCAGCAATTAAACTACAGAAATAACCACTTTTCTAAAAACAAGGTCTATAAATCATGGTTGATGCACTCTGGATACAATGTTTTCAACATAACTGTTCAAACTAGACGATAGGGACAATTTTCAGCAAACTGCAGCAATTAAACTACAGAAATAACCAATTTTCCAAAAACAAGGTCTAAATCATGTTTGATGCACTCTGGATACAATGTTTTAAGCATAACTGTTCTTATAGGGACAATTTTCAGCAAACTGCAGCAATTAAACTACAGAAATAACCACTTTTCCAAAAACAAGGTCTAAATCATGTTTGATGCACTCTGGATACAATGTTTTAAGCATAACTGTTCTTATAGGGACAATTTTCAGCAAACTGCAGCAATTAAACTACAGAAATAACCACTTTTCTAAAAACAAGGTCTATAAATCATGTTTGATGCACTCTGGATACAATGTTTTAAGCATAACTGTTCAAACTAGATTATAGGGACAATTTTCAGCAAACTGCAGCAATTAAACTACAGAAATAACCACTTTTCCAAAAACAAGGTCTAAATCATGTTTGATGCACTCTGGATACAATGTTTTAAGCATAACTGTTCTTATAGGGACAATTTTCAGCAAACTGCAGCAATTAAACTACAGAAATAACCACTTTTCTAAAAACAAGGTCTATAAATCATGTTTGATGCACTCTGGATACAATGTTTTAAGCATAACTGTTCAAACTAGATTATAGGGACAATTTTCAGCAAACTGCAGCAATTAAACTACAGAAATAACCACTTTTCTAAAAACAAGGTCTATAAATCATGGTTGATGCACTCTGGATACAATGTTTTAAGCATAACTGTTCAAACTAGATTATAGGGACAATTTTCAGCAAACTGCAGCAATTAAACTACAGAAATAACCACTTTTCCAAAAACAAGGTCTAAATCATGTTTGATGCACTCTGGATACAATGTTTTCAACATAATTGTTCAAACTAGATTATAGGGACAATTTTCAGCAAACTGCAGCAATTTACAGAAATAACCACTTTTCTAAAAACAAGGTCTATAAATCATGTTTGATGCACTCTGGATACAATGTTTTAAGCATAACTGTTCAAACTAGATTATAGGGACAATTTTCAGCAAACTGCAGCAATTAAACTACAGAAATAACCACTTTTCTAAAAACAAGGTCTATAAATCATGTTTGATGCACTCTGGATACAATGTTTTCAACATAACTGTTCAAACTAGATTATAGGGACAATTTTCAGCAAACTGCAGCAATTAAACTAAAACCAATTTTCCAAAAACAAGGTCTAAATCATGTTTGATGCACTCTGGATACAATGTTTTAAGCATAACTGTTCTAGATTATAGGGACAATTTTCAGCAAACTGCAGCAATTAAACTACAGAAATAACCACTTTTCCTAAAAACAAGGTCTATAAATCATGTTTGATGCACTCTGGATACAATGTTTTAAAAACAAGGTCATAACTGTTCAAACTAGATTATAGGGACAATTTTCAGCAAACTGCAGCAATTAAACTACAGAAATAACCACTTTTCCAAAAACAAGGTCTAAATCATGTTTGATGCACTCTGGATACAATGTTTTAAGCATAACTGTTCTTATAGGGACAATTTTCAGCAAACTGCAGCAATTAAACTACAGAAATAACCACTTTTCTAAAAACAAGGTCTATAAATCATGTTTGATGCACTCTGGATACAATGTTTTAAGCATAACTGTTCAAACTAGATTATAGGGACAATTTTCAGCAAACTGCAGCAATTAAACTACAGAAATAACCACTTTTCCAAAAACAAGGTCTATATGATGCACTCTGGATACAATGTTTTAAGCATAACTGTTCAAACTAGATTATAGGGACAATTTTCAGCAAACTGCAGCAATTAAACTACAGAAATAACCACTTTTCCAAAAACAAGGTCTAAATCATGTTTGATGCACTCTGGATACAATGTTTTAAGCATAACTGTTCAAACTAGATTATAGGGACAATTTTCAGCAAACTGCAGCAATTAAACTATAATCATGTTTGATGCACTCTGAAATAACCAATTTTCTAAAAACAAAGATCTAAATCATGTTTGATGCACTCTGGATGTTCAAACAATGTTTTCAGCAAAAGCAGAAATAACCAATTTTCCAAAAACTGTCTAAATCATGTTTGATGCACTCTGGACAATGTTTCAGCAAACTGCAGCAATTAAACTACAGAAATAACCACTTTTCAAAAACAAGGTCTAAATCATGTTTGATGCACTCTGGATACAATGTTTTAAGCATAACTGTTCTTATAGGGACAATTTTCAGCAAGCAATTAAACTGCAGCAATTAAACTACAGAAATAACCACTTTTCTAAAAACAAGGTCTATAAATCATGTTTGATGCACTCTGGATACAATGTTTTAAGCATAACTGTTCAAACTAGATTATAGGGACAATTTTCAGCAAACTGCAGCAATTAAACTACAGAAATAACCAATTTTCCAAAAACAAGGTCTAAATCATGTTTGATGCACTCTGGATACAATGTTTTAAGCATAACTGTTCTTATAGGGACAATTTTCAGCAAACTGCAGCAATTAAACTACAGAAATAACCACTTTTCTAAAAACAAGGTCTATAAATCATGTTTGATGCACTCTGGATACAATGTTTTAAGCATAACTGTTCTTATAGGGACAATTTTCAGCAAACTGCAGCAATTAAACTACAGAAATAACCACTTTTCCAAAAACAAGGTCTAAATCATGTTTGATTCTGGATACAATGTTTTAAGCATAACTGTTCTTATAGGGACAATTTTCAGCAAACTGCAGCAATTAAACTACAGAAATAACCACTTTTCAAAAACAAGGTCTATAAATCATGTTTGATGCACTCTGGATACAATGTTTTAAGCATAACTGTTCAAACTAGATTATAGGGACAATTTTCAGCAAACTGCAGCAATTAAACTACAGAAATAACCACTTTTCTAAAAACAAGGTCTATAAATCATGTTTGATGCACTCTGGATACAATGTTTTAAGCATAACTGTTCAAACTAGATTATAGGGACAATTTTCAGCAAACTGCAGCAATTAAACTACAGAAATAACCACTTTTCCAAAAACAAGGTCTAAATCATGTTTGATGCACTCTGGATACAATGTTTTCAACATAATTGTTCAAACTAGATTATAGGGACAATTTTCAGCAAACTGCAGCAATTAAACTACAGAAATAACCACTTTTCCAAAAACAAGGTCTAAATCATGGTTGATGCACTCTGGATACAATGTTTTCAACATAACTGTTCAAACTAGACGATAGGGACAATTTTCAGCAAACTGCAGCAATTAAACTACAGAAATAACCACTTTTCCAAAAACAAGGTCTAAATCATGTTTGATGCACTCTGGATACAATGTTTTAAGCATAACTGTTCTTATAGGGACAATTTTCAGCAAACTGCAGCAATTAAACTACAGAAATAACCACTTTTCTAAAAACAAGGTCTATAAATCATGTTTGATGCACTCTGGATACAATGTTTTAACATCTGTTCAAACTAGAATAGGGACAATTTTCAGCAAACTGCAGCAATTAAACTACAGAAATAACAAATTTTCCAAAAACAAGGTCTAAATCATGTTTGATGCACTCTGGATACAATGTTTTAAGCATAACTGTTCTTATAGGGACAATTTTCAGCAAACTGCAGCAATTAAACTACAGAAATAACCACTTTTCCAAAAACAAGGTCTAAATCATGTTTGATGCACTCTGGATACAATGTTTTAAGCATAACTGTTCAAACTAGATTATAGGGACAATTTTCAGCAAACTGCAGCAATTAAACTACAGAAATAACCACTTTTCTAAAAACAAGGTCTATAAATCATGTTTGATGCACTCTGGATACAATGTTTTAAGCATAACTGTTCAAACTAGATTATAGGGACAATTTTCAGCAAACTGCAGCAATTAAACTACAGAAATAACCACTTTTCTAAAAACAAGGTCTATAAATCATGGTTGATGCACTCTGGATACAATGTTTTCAACATAACTGTTCAAACTAGATTATAGGGACAATTTTCAGCAAACTGCAGCAATTAAACTACAGAAATAACCACTTTTCCAAAAACAAGGTCTAAATCATGTTTGATGCACTCTGGATACAATGTTTTAAGCATAACTGTTCTTATAGGGACAATTTTCAGCAAACTGCAGCAATTAAACTACAGAAATAACCACTTTTCCAAAAACAAGGTCTAAATCATGTTTGATGCACTCTGGATACAATGTTTTAAGCATAACTGTTCTTATAGGGACAATTTTCAGCAAACTGCAGCAATTAAACTACAGAAATAACCACTTTTCCAAAAACAAGGTCTATAAATCATGTTTGATGCACTCTGGATACAATGTTTTAAGCATAACTGTTCAAACTAGATTATAGGGACAATTTTCAGCAAACAGCAAATACAGAAATAACCACTTTTCCAAAAACAAGGTCTAAACTGTTTGATGCACTCTGGATACAATGTTTTAAGCATAACTGTTCTTATAGGGACAATTTTCAGCAAACTGCAGCAATTAAACTACAGAAATAACCACTTTTCTAAAAACAAGGTCTATAAATCATGTTTGATGCACTCTGGATACAATGTTTTAAGCATAACTGTTCAAACTAGATTATAGGGACAATTTTCAGCAAACTGCAGCAATTAAACTACAGAAATAACCACTTTTCTAAAAACAAGGTCTATAAATCATGGTTGATGCACTCTGGATACAATGTTTTCAACATAACTGTTCAAACTAGACGATAGGGACAATTTTCAGCAAACTGCAGCAATTAAACTACAGAAATAACCACTTTTCCAAAAACAAGGTCTAAATCATGTTTGATGCACTCTGGATACAATGTTTTAAGCATAACTGTTCTTATAGGGTTCAAACTAGCAATTAAATAGAAATAACCACTTTTCTAAAAACAAGGTCTATAAAATTTGATGCACTCAGCAAACTAGGGACAATTTTCAGCAAACTGCAGCAATTAAACTACAGAAATAACCACTTTTCCAAAAACAAGGTCTAAATCATGTTTGATGCACTCTGGATACAATGTTTTAAGCATAACTGTTCTTATAGGGACAATTTTCAGCAAACTGCAGCAATTAAACTACAGAAATAACCACTTTTCTAAAAACAAGGTCTATAAATCATGCACTCTGGATACAATGTTTTAAGCATAACAAACTGATTATAGGGACAATTTTCAGCAAACTGCACAATTAAACTACAGAAATAACCACTTTTCTAAAAACAAGGTCTATAAATCATGTTTGATGCACTCTGGATACAATGTTTTAAGCATAACTGTTCAAACTAGATTATAGGGACAATTTTCAGCAAACTGCAGCAATTAAACTACAGAAATAACCACTTTTCCAAAAACAAGGTCTATAAATCATGTTTGATGCACTCTGGATACAATGTTTTCAACATAACTGTTCAAACTAGATTATAGGGACAATTTTCAGCAAACTGCAGCAATTAAACTACAGAAATAACCACTTTTCAAAAACAAGGTCTAAATCATGTTTGATGCACTCTGGATACAATGTTTTAAGCATAACTGTTCTTATAGGGACAATTTTCAGCAAACTGCAGCAATTAAACTACAGAAATAACCACTTTTCTAAAAAACAAGGTCTATAAATCATGTTTGATGCACTCTGGATACAATGTTTTAAGCATAACTGTTCAAACTAGATTATAGGGACAGCAAACTTTCAGAAATAACAAATTTTCCAAAAAAGGTCTAAATCATGTTTGATGCACTCTGGATACAATGTTTTAAGCATAACTGTTCTTATAGGGACAATTTTCAGCAAACAATTAAACACAGAAATAACCACTTTTCTAAAAACAAGGTCTAAATCATGTTTGATGCACTCTGGATACAATGTTTTAAGCATAACTGTTCAAACTAGATTATAGGGACAATTTTCAGCAAACTGCAGCAATTAAACTACAGAAATAACCACTTTTCTAAAAACAAAGGTCTATAAATCATGTTTGATGCACTCTGGATACAATGTTTTAAGCATAACTGTTCAAACTAGATTATAGGGACAATTTTCAGCAAACTGCAGCAATTAAACTACAGAAATAACCACTTTTCTAAAAACAAGGTCTATAAATCATGGTTGATGCACTCTGGATACAATGTTTTCAACATAACTGTTCAAACTAGACGATAGGGACTATTTTCAGCAAACTGCAGCAATTAAACTACAGAAATAACCAATTTTCCAAAAACAAGGTCTAAATCATGTTTGATGCACTCTGGATACAATGTTTTAAGCATAACTGTTCTTATAGGGACAATTTTCAGCAAACTGCAGCAATTAAACTACAGAAATAACCACTTTTCCAAAAACAAGGTCTAAATCATGTTTGATGCACTCTGGATACAATGTTTTAAGCATAACTGTTCTTATAGGGACAATTTTCAGCAAACTGCAGCAATTAAACTACAGAAATAACCACTTTTCTAAAAACAAGGTCTATAAATCATGTTTGATGCACTCTGGATACAATGTTTTAAGCATAACTGTTTAGATTATAGGGACAATTTTCTGCAGCAATTAAACTACAGAAATAACCACTTTTCTAAAAACAAGGTCTATAAATCATGTTTGATGCACTCTGGATACAATGTTTTAAGCATAACTGTTCAAACTAGATTATAGGGACAATTTTCAGCAAACTGCAGCAATTAAACTACAGAAATAACCACTTTTCCAAAAACAAGGTCTAAATCATGTTTGATGCACTCTGGATACAATGTTTTCAACATAATTGTTCAAACTAGATTATAGGGACAATTTTCAGCAAACTGCAGCAATTAAACTACAGAAATAACCACTTTTCTAAAAACAAGGTCTAAATCATGTTTGATGCACTCTGGATACAATGTTTTCAACATAACTGTTCAAACTAGATTATAGGGACAATTTTCAGCAAACTGCAGCAATTTACAGAAATAACCACTTTTCCTAAAAACAAGTCTAAATAACCACTTTTCTAGAAAAAACTTTCCAAAAACAAGGTCTATAAATCATGGTTGATGCACTCTGGATACAATGTTTTCAACATAACTGTTCAAACTAGACGATAGGGACAATTTTCAGCAAACTGCAGCAATTAAACTACAGAAAGCAAACAAAAACAAGGTCTAAATCATGTTTGATGCACTCTGGATACAATGTTTTAAGCATAACTGTTCTTATAGGGACAATTTTCAGCAAACTGCAGCAATTAAACTACAGAAATAACCACTTTTCTAAAAACAAGGTCTATAAATCATGTTTGATGCACTCTGGATACAATGTTTTAAGCATAACTGTTCAAACTAGATTATAGGGACAATTTTCAGCAAACTGCAGCAATTAAACTACAGAAATAACCACTTTTCTAAAAACAAGGTCTAAATCATGTTTGATGCACTCTGGATACAATGTTTTAAGCATAACTGTTCAAACTAGATTATAGGGACAATTTTCAGCAAACTGCAGCAATTAAACTACAGAAATAACCACTTTTCTAAAAACAAGGTCTATAAATCATGTTTGATGCACTCTGGATACAATGTTTTAACATAACTGTTCAAACTAGATTATAGGGACAATTTTTTTGCAGCAATTAAACTACAGCAAAAACAAGGTTAAATCATGTTTGATGACTCTGGAACAACCAACTTTTCAAACTAGATTATAGGGACAAAACAAACTGCAGCAATTAAACTACAGAAATAACCACTTTTCCAAAAACAAGGTCTAAATCATGTTTGATGCACTCTGGATACAATGTTTTAAGCATAACTGTTCTTATAGGGACAATTTTCAGCAAACTGCAGCAATTAAACTACAGAAATAACCACTTTTCTAAAAACAAGGTCTATAAATCATGTTTGATGCACTCTGGATACAATGTTTTAAGCATAACTGTTCAAACTAGATTATAGGGACAATTTTCAGCAAACTGCAGCAATTAAACTACAGAAATAACCACTTTTCCAAAAACAAGGTCTAAATCATGTTTGATGCACTCTGGATACAATGTTTTAACATAACTGTTCAAACTAGATTATAGGGACAATTTTCAGCAAACTGCAGCAATTAAACTACAGAAATATCCACTTTTCCAGAAACAAGGTGTAAAATCATGTTTGATGCACTCTGGATACAATGCTTTTTACAGAACTGTTCAAACTAGATGATAGGGACAATTTTCAGCAAACTGCAGCAATTAAACTACAGAAATAACCACTTTTCTAAAAACAAGGTCTATAAATCATGTTTGATGCACTCTGGATACAATGTTTTAAGCATAACTGTTCAAACTAGATTATAGGGACAATTTTCAGCAAACTGCAGCAATTAAACTACAGAAATAACCACTTTTCTAAAAACAAGGTCTATAAATCATGGTTGATGCACTCTGGATACAATGTTTTCAACATAACTGTTCAAACTAGACGATAGGGACAATTTTCAGCAAACTGCAGCAATTAAACTACAGAAATAACCACTTTTCCAAAAACAAGGTCTAAATCATGTTTGATGCACTCTGGATACAATGTTTTAAGCATAACTGTTCTTATAGGGACAATTTTCAGCAAACTGCAGCAATTAAACTACAGAAATAACCACTTTTCTAAAAACAAGGTCTATAAATCATGTTTGATGCACTCTGGATACAATGTTTTAAGCATAATTGTTCAAACTAGATTATAGGGACAATTTTCAGCAAACTGCAGCAATTAAACTACAGAAATAACCACTTTTCCAAAAACAAGGTCTAAATCATGTTTGATGCACTCTGGATACAATGTTTTCAACATAATTGTTCAAACTAGATTATAGGGACAATTTTCAGCAAACTGCAGCAATTAAACTACAGAAATAACAAATTTTCCAAAAACAAGATCTAAATCATGTTTGATGCACTCTGGATACAATGTTTTAAGCATAACTGTTCTTATAGGGACAATTTTCAGCAAACTGCAGCAATTAAACTACAGAAATAACCACTTTTCTAAAAACAAGGTCTATAAATCATGTTTGATGCACTCTGGATACAATGTTTTAAGCATAACTGTTCAAACTAGATTATAGGGACAATTTTCAGCAAACTGCAGCAATTAAACTACAGAAATAACCACTTTTCTAAAAACAAGGTCTATAAATCATGTTTGATGCACTCTGGATACAATGTTTTAAGCATAACTGTTCAAACTAGATTATAGGGACAATTTTCAGCAAACTGCAGCAATTAAACTACAGAAATAACCACTTTTCTAAAAACAAGGTCTATAAATCATGGTTGATGCACTCTGGATACAATGTTTTCAACATAACTGTTCAAACTTATAGGGACAATTTTCAGCAAACTGCAGCAATTAAACTACAGAAATAACCACTTTTCCAAAAACAAGGTCTAAATCATGTTTGATGCACTCTGGATACAATGTTTTAAGCATAACTGTTCTTATAGGGACAATTTTCAGCAAACTGCAGCAATTAAACTACAGAAATAACCACTTTTCTAAAAACAAGGTCTATAAATCATGTTTGATGCACTCTGGATACAATGTTTTAAGCATAACTGTTCAAACTAGATTATAGGGACAATTTTCAGCAAACTGCAGCAATTAAACTACAGAAATAACCACTTTTCCAAAAACAAGGTCTAAATCATGTTTGATGCACTCTGGATACAATGTTTTTTCAACATAACTGTTCAAACTAGATTATAGGGACAATTTTCAGCAAACTGCAGCAATTAAACTACAGAAATAACAAATTTTCCAAAAACAAGATCTAAATCATGTTTGATGCACTCTGGATACAATGTTTTAAGCATAACTGTTCTTATAGGGACAATTTTCAGCAAACTGCAGCAATTAAACTACAGAAATAACCACTTTTCTAAAAACAAGGTCTATAAATCATGTTTGATGCACTCTGGATACAATGTTTTAAGCATAACTGTTCAAACTAGATTATAGGGACAATTTTCAGCAAACTGCAGCAATTAAACTACAGAAATAACCACTTTTCTAAAAACAAGGTCTATAAATCATGTTTGATGCACTCTGGATACAATGTTTTAAGCATAACTGTTCAAACTAGATTATAGGGACAATTTTCAGCAAACTGCAGCAATTAAACTACAGAAATAACCACTTTTTAAAAACAAGGTCTATAAATCATGTTTGATGCACTCTGGATACAATGTTTTAAGCATAACTGTTCAAACTAGATTATAGGGACAATTTTCAGCAAACTGCAGCAATTAAACTACAGAAATAACCACTTTTCTAAAAACAAGGTCTATAAATCATGGTTGATGCACTCTGGATACAATGTTTTCAACATAACTGTTCAAACTAGACGATAGGGACAATTTTCAGCAAACTGCAGCAATTAAACTACAGAAATAACCACTTTTCCAAAAACAAGGTCTAAATCATGTTTGATGCACTCTGGATACAATGTTTTAAGCATAACTGTTCTTATAGGGACAATTTTCAGCAAACTGCAGCAATTAAACTACAGAAATAACCACTTTTCTAAAAACAAGGTCTATAAATCATGTTTGATGCACTCTGGATACAATGTTTTAAGCATAATTGTTCAAACTAGATTATAGGGACAATTTTCAGCAAACTGCAGCAATTAAACTACAGAAATAACCACTTTTCCAAAAACAAGGTCTAAATCATGTTTGATGCACTCTGGATACAATGTTTTAACATAACTGTTCAAACTAGATTACAAACTGCAGCAATTAAACTACAGAAATAACAAATTTTCCAAAAACAAGATCTAAATCATGTTTGATGCACTCTGGATACAATGTTTTAAGCATAACTGTTCTTATAGGGACAATTTTCAGCAAACTGCAGCAATTAAACTACAGAAATAACCACTTTTCTAAAAACAAGGTCTATAAATCATGTTTGATGCACTCTGGATACAATGTTTTAAGCATAACTGTTCAAACTAGATTATAGGGACAATTTTCAGCAAACTGCAGCAATTAAACTACAGAAATAACCACTTTTCTAAAAACAAGGTCTATAAATCATGTTTGATGCACTCTGGATACAAGGCTTTTTACAGAACTGTTCAAACTAGATTACACTAGGGACAATTTTCAGCAAACTGCAGCAATTAAACTACAGAAATAACCACTTTTCTAAAAACAAGGTCTAAATCATGTTTGATGCACTCTGGATACAATGTTTTAAGCATAACTGTTCTTATAGGGACAATTTTCAGCAAACTGCAGCAATTAAACTACAGAAATAACCACTTTTCTAAAAACAAGGTCTATAAATCATGTTTGATGCACTCTGGATACAATGTTTTAAGCATAATTGTTCAAACTAGATTATAGGGACAATTTTCAGCAAACTGCAGCAATTGAACTACAGAAATAACCACTTTTCTAAAAACAAGGTCTAAATCATGTTTGATGCACTCTGGATACAATGTTTTCAACATAACTGTTCAAACTAGATTATAGGGACAATTTTCAGCAAACTGCAGCAATTAAACTACAGAAATAACAAATTTTCCAAAAACAAGATCTAAATCATGTTTGATGCACTCTGGATACAATGTTTTAAGCATAACTGTTCTTATAGGGACAATTTTCAGCAAACTGCAGCAATTAAACTACAGAAATAACCACTTTTCTAAAAACAAGGTCTATAAATCATGTTTGATGCACTCTGGATACAATGTTTTAAGCATAACTGTTCAAACTAGATTATAGGGACAATTTTCAGCAAACTGCAGCAATTAAACTACAGAAATAACCACTTTTCTAAAAACAAGGTCTATAAATCATGTTTGATGCACTCTGGATACAATGTTTTAAGCATAACTGTTCAAACTAGATTATAGGGACAATTTTCAGCAAACTGCAGCAATTAAACTACAGAAATAACCACTTTTCTAAAAACAAGGTCTATAAATCATGTTTGATGCACTCTGGATACAATGTTTTCAACATAACTGTTCAAACTAGATTATAGGGACAATTTTCAGCAAACTGCAGCAATTAAACTACAGAAATAACCACTTTTCCAAAAACAAGGTCTAAATCATGTTTGATGCACTCTGGATACAATGTTTTAAGCATAACTGTTCTTATAGGGACAATTTTCAGCAAACTGCAGCAATTAAACTACAGAAATAACCACTTTTCTAAAAACAAGGTCTATAAATCATGTTTGATGCACTCTGGATACAATGTTTTAAGCATAATTGTTCAAACTAGATTATAGGGACAATTTTCAGCAAACTGCAGCAATTAAACTACAGAAATAACCACTTTTCCAAAAACAAGGTCTAAATCATGTTTGATGCACTCTGGATACAATGTTTTCAACATAACTGTTCAAACTAGATTATAGGGACAATTTTCAGCAAACTGCAGCAATTAAACTACAGAAATAACCACTTTTCAAAAACAAGGTCTAAATCATGTTTGAAATCAATGTTTGATGCATAACTGTTCTTATAGGGACAATTTTACAATGCAATTTTTACAGAAATAACCACTTTTCTAAAAACAAGGTCTATAAATCATGTTTGATGCACTCTGGATACAATGTTTTAAGCATAACTGTTCAAACTAGATTATAGGGACAATTTTCAGCAAACTGCAGCAATTAAACTACAGAAATAACCACTTTTCTAAAAACAAGGTCTATAAATCATGTTTGATGCACTCTGGATACAATGTTTTAAGCATAACTGTTCAAACTAGATTATAGGGACAATTTTCAGCAAACTGCAGCAATTAAACTACAGAAATAACCACTTTTCTAAAAACAAGGTCTATAAATCATGGTTTGATGCACTCTGGATACAATGTTTTCAACATAACTGTTCTAGGGACAATTTTCAGCAAACTGCAGCAATTAAACTACAGAAATAACCACTTTTCCAAAAACAAGGTCTAAATCATGTTTGATGCACTCTGGATACAGCATAACTGTTCTTATAGGGACAATTTTCAGCAAACTGCAGCAATTAAACTACAGAAATAACCACTTTTCTAAAAACAAGGTCTATAAATCATGTTTGATGCACTCTGGATACAATGTTTTAAGCATAACTGTTCAAACTAGATTATAGGGACAATTTTCAGCAAACTGCAGCAATTAAACTACAGAAATAACCACTTTTCTAAAAACAAGGTCTATAAATCATGTTTGATGCACTCTGGATACAATGTTTTAAGCATAACTGTTCAAACTAGATTATAGGGACAATTTTCAGCAAACTGCAGCAATTAAACTACAGAAATAACCACTTTTCCAAAAACAAGGTCTAAATCATGTTTGATGCACTCTGGATACAATGTTTTAACATAACTGTTCAAACTAGATTATAGGGACAATTTTCAGCAAACTGCAGCAATTAAACTACAGAAATAACCACTTTTCCAAAAACAAGGTCTAAATCATGTTTGATGCACTCTGGATACAATGTTTTAACATAACTGTTCAAACTAGATTATAGGGACAATTTTCAGCAAACTGCAGCAATTAAACTACAGAAATAACCACTTTTCCAAAAACAAGGTCTAAATCATGTTTGATGCACTCTGGATACAATGTTTTAAGCATAACTGTTCAAACTAGATTATAGGGACAATTTTCAGCAAACTGCAGCAATTAAACTACAGAAATAACCACTTTTCTAAAAACAAGGTCTATAAATCATGTTTGATGCACTCTGGATACAATGTTTTAAGCATAACTGTTCAAACTAGATTATAGGGACAATTTTCAGCAAACTGCAGCAATTAAACTACAGAAATAACCACTTTTCTAAAAACAAGGTCTATAAATCATGTTTGATGCACTCTGGATACAATGTTTTAACATAACTGTTCAAACTAGATTATAGGGACAATTTTCAGCAAACTGCAGCAATTAAACTACAGAAATAACCACTTTTCCAAAAACAAGGTCTAAATCATGTTTGATGCACTCTGGATACAATGTTTTAAGCATAACTGTTCTTATAGGGACAATTTTCAGCAAACTGCAGCAATTAAACTACAGAAATAACCACTTTTCTAAAAACAAGGTCTATAAATCATGTTTGATGCACTCTGGATACAATGTTTTAAGCATAATTGTTCAAACTAGATTATAGGGACAATTTTCAGCAAACTGCAGCAATTAAACTACAGAAATAACCACTTTTCCAAAAACAAGGTCTAAATCATGTTTGATGCACTCTGGATACAATGTTTTCAACATAACTGTTCAAACTAGATTATAGGGACAATTTTCAGCAAACTGCAGCAATTAAACTACAGAAATAACCACTTTTCAAAAACAAGGTCTAAATCATGTTTGATGCACTCTGGATACAATGTTTTCAACATAATTGTTCAAACTAGATTATAGGGACAATTTTCAGCAAACTGCAGCAATTAAACTACAGAAATAACCACTTTTCTAAAAACAAGGTCTATAAATCATGTTTGATGCACTCTGGATACAATGTTTTAAGCATAACTGTTCAAACTAGATTATAGGGACAATTTTCAGCAAACTGCAGCAATTAAACTACAGAAATAACCACTTTTCTAAAAACAAGGTCTATAAATCATGGTTGATGCACTCTGGATACAATGTTTTCAACATAACTGTTCAAACTAGACGATAGGGACAATTTTCAGCAAACTGCAGCAATTAAACTACAGAAATAACCACTTTTCCAAAAACAAGGTCTAAATCATGTTTGATGCACTCTGGATACAATGTTTTAAGCATAACTGTTCAAGGGACAATTTTCAGCAAACTGCAGCAATTAAACTACAGAAATAACCACTTTTCTAAAAACAAGGTCTATAAATCATGTTTGATGCACTCTGGATACAATGTTTTAAGCATAACTGTTCAAACTAGATTATAGGGACAATTTTCAGCAAACTGCAGCAATTAAACTACAGAAATAACCACTTTTCCAAAAACAAGGTCTAAATCATGTTTGATGCACTCTGGATACAATGTTTTCAACATAACTGTTCAAACTAGATTATAGGGACAATTTTCAGCAAACTGCAGCAATTAAACTACAGAAATAACAAATTTTCAAAAACAAGATCTAAATCATGTTTGATGCACTCTGGATACAATGTTTTAAGCATAACTGTTCTTATAGGGACAATTTTCAGCAAACTGCAGCAATTAAACTACAGAAATAACCACTTTTCTAAAAACAAGGTCTATAAATCATGTTTGATGCACTCTGGATACAATGTTTTAAGCATAACTGTTCAAACTAGATTATAGGGACAATTTTCAGCAAACTGCAGCAATTAAACTACAGAAATAACCACTTTTCTAAAAACAAGGTCTATAAATCATGTTTGATGCACTCTGGATACAATGTTTTAAGCATAACTGTTCAAACTAGATTATAGGGACAATTTTCAGCAAACTGCAGCAATTAAACTACAGAAATAACCACTTTTCTAAAAACAAGGTCTATAAATCATGTTTGATGCACTCTGGATACAATGTTTTCAACATAACTGTTCATAGGGACAATTTTCAGCAAACTGCAGCAATTAAACTACAGAAATAACCACTTTTCCAAAAACAAGGTCTAAATCATGTTTGATGCACTCTGGATACAATGTTTTAAGCATAACTGTTCTTATAGGGACAATTTTCAGCAAACTGCAGCAATTAACTACAGAAATAACCACTTTTCTAAAAACAAGGTCTATAAATCATGTTTGATGCACTCTGGATACAATGTTTTAAGCATAACTGTTCAAACTAGATTATAGGGACAATTTTCAGCAAACTGCAGCAATTAAACTACAGAAATAACCACTTTTCTAAAAACAAGGTCTATAAATCATGTTTGATGCACTCTGGATACAATGTTTTAAGCAAACTGTTCAAACTAGATTATAGGGACAATTTTCAGCAAACTGCAGCAATTAAACTACAGAAATAACCACTTTTCTAAAAACAAGGTCTATAAATCATGGTTGATGCACTCTGGATACAATGTTTTCAACATAATTTTCGATAGGGACAATTTTCAGCAAACTGCAGCAATTAAACTACAGAAATAACCACTTTTCCAAAAACAAGGTCTAAATCATGTTTGATGCACTCTGGATACAATGTTTTAAGCATAACTGTTCTTATAGGGACAATTTTCAGCAAACTGCAGCAATTAAACTACAGAAATAACCACTTTTCTAAAAACAAGGTCTATAAATCATGTTTGATGCACTCTGGATACAATGTTTTAAGCATAACTGTTCAAACTAGATTATAGGGACAATTTTCAGCAAACTGCAGCAATTAAACTACAGAAATAACCACTTTTCCAAAAACAAGGTCTAAATCATGTTTGATGCACTCTGGATACAATGTTTTCAACATAATTGTTCAAACTAGATTATAGGGACAATTTTCAGCAAACTGCAGCAATTAAACTACAGGATCTAAATCATGTTTGATGCACTCTGGATACAATGTTTTAAGCAAACTGTTCTTATAGGGACAATTTTCAGCAAACTGCAGCAATTAAACTACAGAAATAACCACTTTTCTAAAAACAAGGTCTATAAATCATGTTTGATGCACTCTGGATACAATGTTTTAAGCATAACTGTTCAAACTAGATTATAGGGACAATTTTCAGCAAACTGCAGCAATTAAACTACAGAAATAACCACTTTTCTAAAAACAAGGTCTATAAATCATGTTTGATGCACTCTGGATACAATGTTTTAAGCATAACTGTTCAAACTAGATTATAGGGACAATTTTCAGCAAACTGCAGCAATTAAACTACAGAAATAACCACTTTTCTAAAAACAAGGTCTATAAATCATGTTTGATGCACTCTGGATACAATGTTTTAAGCATAACTGTTCAAACTAGATTATAGGGACAATTTTCAGCAAACTGCAGCAATTAAACTACAGAAATAACCACTTTTCTAAAAACAAGGTCTATAAATCATGTTTGATGCACTCTGGATACAATGTTTTCAACATAACTGTTCAAACTAGACGATAGGGACAATTTTCAGCAAACTGCAGCAATTAAACTACAGAAATAACCACTTTTCCAAAAACAAGGTCTAAATCATGTTTGATGCACTCTGGATACAATGTTTTAAGCATAACTGTTCTTATAGGGACAATTTTCAGCAAACTGCAGCAATTAAACTACAGAAATAACCACTTTTCTAAAAACAAGGTCTATAAATCATGTTTGATGCACTCTGGATACAATGTTTTAAGCATAACTGTTCAAACTAGATTATAGGGACAATTTTCAGCAAACTGCAGCAATTAAACTACAGAAATAACCACTTTTCCAAAAACAAGGTCTAAATCATGTTTGATGCACTCTGGATACAATGTTTTCAACATAATTGTTCAAACTAGATTATAGGGACAATTTTCAGCAAACTGCAGCAATTAAACTACAGAAATATTTTCCAAAAACAAGGTCTAAATCATGTTTGATGCACTCTGGATACAAGCATAACTGTTCTTATAGGGACAATTTTCAGCAAACTGCAGCAATTAAACTACAGAAATAACCACTTTTCTAAAAACAAGGTCTATAAATCATGTTTGATGCACTCTGGATACAATGTTTTAAGCATAACTGTTCAAACTAGATTATAGGGACAATTTTCAGCAAACTGCAGCAATTAAACTACAGAAATAACCACTTTTCTAAAAACAAGGTCTATAAATCATGGTTGATGCACTCTGGATACAATGTTTTCAACATAACTGTTCAAACTAGACGATAGGGACAATTTTCAGCAAACTGCAGCAATTAAACTACAGAAATAACCACTTTTCCAAAAACAAGGTCTAAATCATGTTTGATGCACTCTGGATACAATGTTTTAAGCATAACTGTTCTTATAGGGACAATTTTCAGCAAACTGCAGCAATTAAACTACAGAAATAACCACTTTTCTAAAAACAAGGTCTATAAATCATGTTTGATGCACTCTGGATACAATGTTTTAAGCATAATTGTTCAAACTAGATTATAGGGACAATTTTCAGCAAACTGCAGCAATTAAACTACAGAAATAACCACTTTTCCAAAAACAAGGTCTAAATCATGTTTGATGCACTCTGGATACAATGTTTTCAACATAATTGTTCAAACTAGATTATAGGGACAATTTTCAGCAAACTGCAGCAATTAAACTACAGAAATAACAAATTTTCCAAAAACAAGGTCTAAATCATGTTTGATGCACTCTGGATACAATGTTTTAAGCATAACTGTTCTTATAGGGACAATTTTCAGCAAACTCAGCAAACTGAAATAACCACTTTTCTAAAAACAAGTCTATAAAATGTTTTAAACTACAGAAATAACCACTTTTCAGAAATAACCAAAAACAAGGTCTATAAATCATGTTTGATGCACTCTGGATACAATGTTTTAAGCATAACTGTTCAAACTAGATTATAGGGACAATTTTCAGCAAACTGCAGCAATTAAACTACAGAAATAACCACTTTTCTAAAAACAAGGTCTATAAATCATGTTTGATGCACTCTGATACAATGTTTTCAACATAACTGATAGGGACAATTTTCAGCAAACTGCAGCAATTTACAGAAATACTTTTCCAAAAACAAGGTCTAAATCATGTTTGATGCAAACAATGTTTTAAGCATAACTGTTCTTATAGGGACAATTTTCAGCAAACTGCAGCAATTAAACTACAGAAATAACCACTTTTCCAAAAACAAGGTCTATATGATGCACTCTGGATACAATGTTTTAAGCATAACTGTTCAAACTAGATTATAGGGACAATTTTCAGCAAACTGCAGCAATTAAACTACAGAAATAACCACTTTTCTAAAAACAAGGTCTATAAATCATGTTTGATGCACTCTGGATACAATGTTTTAAGCATAACTGTTCAAACTAGATTATAGGGACAATTTTCAGCAAACTGCAGCAATTAAACTACAGAAATAACCACTTTTCCAAAAACAAGGTCTAAATCATGTTTGATGCACTCTGGATACAATGTTTTCAACATAATTGTTCAAACTAGATTATAGGGACAATTTTCAGCAAACTGCAGCAATTAAACTACAGAAATAACCACTTTTCCAAAAACAAGGTCTAAATCATGTTTGATGCACTCTGGATACAATGTTTTCAACATAATTGTTCAAACTAGATTATAGGGACAATTTTCAGCAAACTGCAGCAATTAAACTACAGAAATAACCACTTTTCCAAAAACAAGGTCTAAATCATGTTTGATGCACTCTGGATACAATGTTTTCAACATAATTGTTCAAACTAGATTATAGGGACAATTTTCAGCAAACTGCAGCAATTAAACTACAGAAATAACCACTTTTCTAAAAACAAGGTCTATAAATCATGTTTGATGCACTCTGGATACAATGTTTTAAGCATAACTGTTCAAACTAGATTATAGGGACAATTTTCAGCAAACTGCAGCAATTAAACTACAGAAATAACCACTTTTCTAAAAACAAGGTCTATAAATCATGGTTGATGCACTCTGGATACAATGTTTTCAACATAACTGTTCAAACTAGACGATAGGGACAATTTTCAGCAAACTGCAGCAATTAAACTACAGAAATAACCACTTTTCCAAAAACAAGGTCTAAATCATGTTTGATGCACTCTGGATACAATGTTTTCAACATAATTGTTCAAACTAGATTATAGGGACAATTTTCAGCAAACTGCAGCAATTAAACTACAGAAATAACCACTTTTCCAAAAACAAGGTCTAAATCATGTTTGATGCACTCTGGATACAATGTTTTAAGCATAACTGTTCTTATAGGGACAATTTTCAGCAAACTGCAGCAATTAAACTACAGAAATAACCACTTTTCTAAAAACAAGGTCTATAAATCATGTTTGATGCACTCTGGATACAATGTTTTAAGCATAACTGTTCAAACTAGATTATAGGGACAATTTTCAGCAAACTGCAGCAATTAAACTACAGAAATAACCACTTTTCCAAAAACAAGGTCTAAATCATGTTTGATGCACTCTGGATACAATGTTTTCAACATAACTGTTCAAACTAGATGTTAGGGACAATTTTTCAGCAAGCTGCAGCAATTAAACTACAGAAATAACCACTTTTATAAAAACAAGTTCTATAAATCATGTTTGATGCACTCTGGATACAATGTTTTAAACATAACTGTTCAAACTAGATTATAGGGACAATTTTCAGCAAACTGCAGCAATTAAACTACAGAAATAACCACTTTTCCAAAAACAAGGTCTAAATCATGTTTGATGCACTCTGGATACAATGTTTTAAGCATAACTGTTCAAACTAGATTATAGGGACAATTTTCAGCAAACTGCAGCAATTAAACTACAGAAATAACCACTTTTCCAAAAACAAGGTCTAAATCATGTTTGATGCACTCTGGATACAATGTTTTAAACATAACTGTTCAAACTAGATTAGGGACAATTTTCAGCAAACTGCAGCAATTAAACTACAGAAATAACCACTTTTCTAAAAACAAGGTCTATAAATCATGTTTGATGCACTCTGGATACAATGTTTTAAGCATAACTGTTCAAACTAGATTATAGGGACAATTTTCAGCAAACTGCAGCAATTAAACTACAGAAATAACCACTTTTCTAAAAACAAGGTCTATAAATCATGTTTGATGCACTCTGGATACAATGTTTTAAGCATAACTGTTCAAACTAGATAATAGGGACAATTTTCAGCAAACTGCAGCAATTAAACTACAGAAATAACCACTTTTCCAAAAACAAGGTCTGTAAAAATCATGTTTGATGCACTCTCTGGAAACAATGCTTTTTACAGAACTGGTCAAGCTAGATGGTAGAAACACTGTGGACAATTTTCAGCAAACTGCAGCAATTAAACTACAGAAATAACCACTTTTATAAAAACAAGTTCTATAAATCATGTTTGATGCACTCTGGATACAATGTTTTAAACATAACTATTCAAACTAGATTATAGGGACAATTTTCAGCAAACTGCAGCAATTAAACTACAGAAATAACCACTTTTCCAAAAACAAGGTCTAAATCATGTTTGATGCACTCTGGATACAATGTTTTAAGCATAACTGTTCAAACTAGATTATAGGGACAATTTTCAGCAAACTGCAGCAATTAAACTACAGAAATAACCACTTTTCTAAAAACAAGGTCTATAAATCATGTTTGATGCACTCTGGATACAATGTTTTAAGCATAACTGTTCAAACTAGATTATAGGGACAATTTTCAGCAAACTGCAGCAATTAAACTACAGAAATAACCACTTTTCCAAAAACAAGGTCTAAATCATGTTTGATGCACTCTGGATACAATGTTTTCAACATAACTGTTCAAACTAGATGTTAGGGACAATTTTCAGCAAACTGCAGCAATTAAACTACAGAAATAACCACTTTTATAAAAACAAGTTCTATAAATCATGTTTGATGCACTCTGGATACAATGTTTTAAACATAACTATTCAAACTAGATTATAGGGACAATTTTCAGCAAACTGCAGCAATTAAACTACAGAAATAACCACTTTTCCAAAAACAAGGTCTAAATCATGTTTGATGCACTCTGGATACAATGTTTTAAGCATAACTGTTCAAACTAGATTATAGGGACAATTTTCAGCAAACTGCAGCAATTAAACTACAGAAATAACCACTTTTCTAAAAACAAGGTCTATAAATCATGTTTGATGCACTCTGGATACAATGTTTTAAGCATAACTGTTCAAACTAGATATAGGGACAATTTTCAGCAAACTGCAGCAATTAAACTACAGAAATAACCACTTTTCCAAAAACAAGGTCTAAATCATGTTTGATGCACTCTGGATACAATGTTTTCAACATAACTGTTCAAACTAGATGTTAGGGACAATTTTTTAGCCAGCTGCAGCAATTAAACTACAGAAATAACCACTTTTATAAAAACAAGTTTATAAATCATGTTTGATGCACTCTGGATACAATGTTTTAAACATAACTGTTCAAACTAGATTATAGGGACAATTTTCAGCAAACTGCAGCAATTAAACTACAGAAATAACCACTTTTCCAAAAACAAGGTCTAAATCATGTTTGATGCACTCTGGATACAATGTTTTAAGCATAACTGTTCAAACTAGATTATAGGGACAATTTTCAGCAAACTTCAGCAATTTAACTACAGAAATAACCACTTTTCCAAAAACAAGGTCTAAATCATGTTTGATGCACTCTGGATACAATGTTTTAAACATAACTATTCAAACTAGATTATAGGGACAATTTTCAGCAACTGCAGCAATTAAACTACAGAAATAACCACTTTTCCAAAAACAAGGTCTAAATCATGTTTGATGCACTCTGGATACAATGTTTTAAGCATAACTGTTCAAACTAGATTATAGGGACAATTTTCAGCAAACTAAACTACAGAAATAACCCCTTTTATAAAACAAGGTCTATAAATCATGTTTGATGCACTCTGGATACAATGTTTTAAGCATAACTGTTCAAACTAGATTATAGGGACAATTTTCAGCAAACTAAACTACAGAAATAACCCCTTTTATAAAAACAAGGTCTATAAATCATGTTTGATGCACTCTGGATACAATGTTTTAAGCATAACTGTTCAAACTAGATTATAGGGACAATTTTCAGCAAACTGCAGCAATTAAACTACAGAAATAACCACTTTTCAAAAACAAGGTCTAAATCATGTTTGATGCACTCTGGATACAATGTTTTCAACATAACTGTTCAAACTAGATTATAGGGACAATTTTCAGCAAACTGCAGCAATTAAACTACAGAAATAACCACTTTTCCAAAAACAAGGTCTAAATCATGTTTGATGCACTCTGGATACAATGTTTTAAGCATAACTGTTCAAACTAGATTATAGGGACAATTTTCAGCAAACTAAACTACAGAAATAACCCCTTTTATAAAACAAGGTCTATAAATCATGTTTGATGCACTCTGGATACAATGTTTTCAACATAACTGTTCAATCTAGACGATAGGGACAATTTTCAGCAAACTGCAGCAATTAAACTACAGAAATAACCACTTTTCCAAAAACAAGGTCTAAATCATGTTTGATGCACTTGATACAATGCATAACTGTTCAAACTAGATTATAGGGACAATTTTCAGCAAATAAACTGTTAAAAACAAGGTCTATAAATCATGTTTGATGCACAATGTTTTAAGCAAACTGTTCAAACAGGGACAATTTTAAACTAAACTACAGAAATAACCACTTTTATAAAAACAAGGTCTATAAATCATGTTTGATGCACTCTGGATACAATGTTTTAAGCATAACTGTTCAAACTAGATTATAGGGACAATTTTCAGCAAACTGCAGCAATTAAACTACAGAAATAACCACTTTTCCAAAAACAAGGTCTAAATCATGGTTGATGCACTCTGGATACAATGTTTTCAACATAACTGTTCAAACTAGACGATAGGGACAATTTTCAGCAAACTGCAGCAATTAAACTACAGAAATAACAAATTTTCCAAAAACAAGGTCTAAATCATGTTTGATGCACTCTGGATACAATGTTTTAAGCATAACTGTTCAAACTAGATTATAGGGACAATTTTCAGCAAACTGCAGCAATTAAACTACAGAAATAACCACTTTTCTAAAAACAAGGTCTATAAATCATGTTTGATGCACTCTGGATACAATGTTTTAAGCATAACTGTTCAAACTAGATTATAGGGACAATTTTCAGCAAACTGCAGCAATTAAACTACAGAAATAACCACTTTTCCAAAAACAAGGTCTAAATCATGTTTGATGCACTCTGGATACAATGTTTTAAGCATAACTGTTCAAACTAGATTATAGGGACAATTTTCAGCAAACTGCAGCAATTAAACTACAGAAATAACCACTTTTCCAAAAACAAGGTCTAAATCATGTTTGATGCACTCTGGATACAATGTTTTAAACATAACTGTTCAAACTAGATTATAGGGACAATTTTCAGCAAACTGTAGCAATTAAACTACAGAAATAACCACTTTTATAAAAACAAGGTCTATAAATCATGTTTGATGCACTCTGGATACAATGTTTTAAGCATAACTGTTCAAACTAGATTATAGGGACAATTTTCAGCAAACTGCAGCAATTAAACTACAGAAATAACCACTTTTCTAAAAACAAGGTCTATAAATCATGTTTGATGCACTCTGGATACAATGTTTTAAGCATAACTGTTCAAACTAGATAATAGGGACAATTTTCAGCAAACTGCAGCAATTAAACTACAGAAATAACCACTTTTCCAAAAACAAGGTCTAAATCATGTTTGATGCACTCTGGATACAATGTTTTCAACATAACTGTTCAAACTAGATTATAGGGACAATTTTCAGCAAACTAAACTACAGAAATAACCCCTTTTATAAAAACAAGGTCTATAAATCATGTTTGATGCACTCTGGATACAATGTTTTAAGCATAACTGTTCAAACTAGATTATAGGGACAATTTTCAGCAAACTAAACTACAGAAATAACCCCTTTTATAAAAACAAGGTCTATAAATCATGTTTGATGCACTCTGGATACAATGTTTTAAGCATAACTGTTCAAACTAGATTATAGGGACAATTTTCAGCAAACTGCAGCAATTAAACTACAGAAATAACCACTTTTCCAAAAACAAGGTCTAAATCATGGTTGATGCACTCTGGATACAATGTTTTCAACATAACTGTTCAAACTAGACGATAGGGACAATTTTCAGCAAACTGCAGCAATTAAACTACAGAAATAACCACTTTTCCAAAAACAAGGTCTAAATCATGTTTGATGCACTCTGGATACAATGTTTTAAGCATAACTGTTCAAACTAGATTATAGGGACAATTTTCAGCAAACTAAACTACAGAAATAACCCCTTTTATAAAAACAAGGTCTATAAATCATGTTTGATGCACTCTGGATACAATGTTTTCAACATAACTGTTCAACTAGACGATAGGGACAATTTTCAGCAAACTGCAGCAATTAAACTACAGAAATAACCACTTTTCCAAAAACAAGGTCTAAATCATGTTTGATGCACTCTGGATACAATGTTTTAAGCATAACTGTTCAAACTAGATTATAGGGACAATTTTCAGCAAACTAAACTACAGAAATAACCCCTTTTATAAAAACAAGGTCTATAAATCATGTTTGAACTCTGGATACAATGTTTTAAATAACTGTTCAAACTAGATTATAGGGACAATTTTTAAACTACAGAAATAACCCCTTTTATAAAAACAAGGTCTATAAATCATGTTTGATGCACTCTGGATACAATGTTTTAAGCATAACTGTTCAAACTAGATTATAGGGACAATTTTCAGCAAACTGCAGCAATTAAACTACAGAAATAACCACTTTTCCAAAAACAAGGTCTAAATCTTGGTTGATGCACTCTGGATACAATGTTTTCAACATAACTGTTCAAACTAGACGATAGGGACAATTTTCAGCAAACTGCAGCAATTAAACTACAGAAATAACCAATTTTCCAAAAACAAGGTCTAAATCATGTTTGATGCACTCTGGATACAATGTTTTAAGCATAACTGTTCAAACTAGATTATAGGGACAATTTTCAGCAAACTGCAGCAATTAAACTACAGAAATAACCACTTTTCTAAAAACAAGGTCTATAAATCATGTTTGATGCACTCTGGATACAATGTTTTAAACATAACTGTTCAAACTAGATTATAGGGACAATTTTCAGCAACTGCAGCAATTAAACTACAGAAATAACCACTTTTCCAAAAACAAGGTCTAAATCATGTTTGATGCACTCTGGATACAATGTTTTAAGCATAACTGTTCAAACTAGATTATAGGGACAATTTTCAGCAAACTGCAGCAATTTAACTACAGAAATAACCACTTTTCCAAAAACAAGGTCTAAATCATGTTTGATGCACTCTGGATACAATGTTTTAAACATAACTGTTCAAACTAGATTATAGGGACAATTTTCAGCAAACTGTAGCAATTAAACTACAGAAATAACCACTTTTATAAAAACAAGGTCTATAAATCATGTTTGATGCACTCTGGATACAATGTTTTAAGCATAACTGTTCAAACTAGATTATAGGGACAATTTTCAGCAAACTGCAGCAATTAAACTACAGAAATAACCACTTTTCTAAAAACAAGGTCTATAAATCATGTTTGATGCACTCTGGATACAATGTTTTAAGCATAACTGTTCAAACTAGATAATAGGGACAATTTTCAGCAAACTGCAGCAATTAAACTACAGAAATAACCACTTTTCCAAAAACAAGGTCTAAATCATGTTTGATGCACTCTGGATACAATGTTTTCAACATAACTGTTCAAACTAGATGTTAGGGACAATTTTTTAGCCAGCTGCAGCAATTAAACTACAGAAATAACCACTTTTATAAAAACAAGTTCTATAAATCATGTTTGATGCACTCTGGATACAATGTTTTAAACATAACTATTCAAACTAGATTATAGGGACAATTTTCAGCAACTGCAGCAATTAAACTACAGAAATAACCACTTTTCCAAAAACAAGGTCTAAATCATGTTTGATGCACTCTGGATACAATGTTTTAAGCATAACTGTTCAAACTAGATTATAGGGACAATTTTCAGCAAACTGCAGCAATTAAACTACAGAAATAACCACTTTTCTAAAAACAAGGTCTATAAATCATGTTTGATGCACTCTGGATACAATGTTTTAAGCATAACTGTTCAAACTAGATTATAGGGACAATTTTCAGCAAACTGCAGCAATTAAACTACAGAAATAACCACTTTTCCAAAAACAAGGTCTAAATCATGTTTGATGCACTCTGGATACAATGTTTTCAACATAACTGTTCAAACTAGATGTTAGGGACAATTTTTTTAGCCAGCTGCAGCAATTAAACTACAGAAATAACCACTTTTATAAAAACAAGTTCTATAAATCATGTTTGATGCACTCTGGATACAATGTTTTAAACATAACTATTCAAACTAGATTATAGGGACAATTTTCAGCAACTGCAGCAATTAAACTACAGAAATAACCACTTTTCCAAAAACAAGGTCTAAATCATGTTTGATGCACTCTGGATACAATGTTTTAAGCATAACTGTTCAAACTAGATTATAGGGACAATTTTCAGCAAACTACAGAAATAACCCCTTTTATAAAAACAAGGTCTATAAATCATGTTTGATGCACTCTGGATACAATGTTTTAAGCATAACTGTTCAAACTAGATTATAACCAAACTAAACTACAGAAATAACCCCTTTTATAAAAACAAGGTCTATAAATCATGTTTGATGCACTCTGGATACAATGTTTTAAGCATAACTGTTCAAACTAGATTATAGGGACAATTTTCAGCAAACTGCAGCAATTAAACTACAGAAATAACCACTTTTCCAAAAACAAGGTCTAAATCTTGGTTGATGCACTCTGGATACAATGTTTTCAACATAACTGTTCAAACTAGACGATAGGGACAATTTTCAGCAAACTGCAGCAATTAAACTACAGAAATAACCAATTTTCCAAAAACAAGGTCTAAATCATGTTTGATGCACTCTGGATACAATGTTTTAAGCATAACTGTTCAAACTAGATTATAGGGACAATTTTCAGCAAACTGCAGCAATTAAACTACAGAAATAACCACTTTTCTAAAAACAAGGTCTATAAATCATGTTTGATGCACTCTGGATACAATGTTTTAAACATAACTATTCAAACTAGATTATAGGGACAATTTTCAGCAAACTGCAGCAATTAAACTACAGAAATAACCACTTTTCCAAAAACAAGGTCTAAATCATGTTTGATGCACTCTGGATACAATGTTTTAAGCATAACTGTTCAAACTAGATTATAGGGACAATTTTCAGCAAACTGCAGCAATTTAACTACAGAAATAACCACTTTTCCAAAAACAAGGTCTAAATCATGTTTGATGCACTCTGGATACAATGTTTTAAACATAACTGTTCAAACTAGATTATAGGGACAATTTTCAGCAAACTGTAGCAATTAAACTACAGAAATAACCACTTTTATAAAAACAAGGTCTATAAATCATGTTTGATGCACTCTGGATACAATGTTTTAAGCATAACTGTTCAAACTAGATTATAGGGACAATTTTCAGCAAACTGCAGCAATTAAACTACAGAAATAACCACTTTTCTAAAAACAAGGTCTATAAATCATGTTTGATGCACTCTGGATACAATGTTTTAAGCATAACTGTTCAAACTAGATAATAGGGACAATTTTCAGCAAACTGCAGCAATTAAACTACAGAAATAACCACTTTTCCAAAAACAAGGTCTAAATCATGTTTGATGCACTCTGGATACAATGTTTTCAACATAACTGTTCAAACTAGATGTTAGGGACAATTTTTTTAGCCAGCTGCAGCAATTAAACTACAGAAATAACCACTTTTATAAAAACAAGTTCTATAAATCATGTTTGATGCACTCTGGATACAATGTTTTAAACATAACTATTCAAACTAGATTATAGGGACAATTTTCAGCAACTGCAGCAATTAAACTACAGAAATAACCACTTTTCCAAAAACAAGGTCTAAATCATGTTTGATGCACTCTGGATACAATGTTTTAAGCATAACTGTTCAAACTAGATTATAGGGACAATTTTCAGCAAACTGCAGCAATTAAACTACAGAAATAACCACTTTTCTAAAAACAAGGTCTATAAATCATGTTTGATGCACTCTGGATACAATGTTTTAAGCATAACTGTTCAAACTAGATAATAGGGACAATTTTCAGCAAACTGCAGCAATTAAACTACAGAAATAACCACTTTTCCAAAAACAAGGTCTAAATCATGTTTGATGCACTCTGGATACAATGTTTTCAACATAACTGTTCAAACTAGATGTTAGGGACAATTTTTTTAGCCAGCTGCAGCAATTAAACTACAGAAATAACCACTTTTATAAAAACAAGTTCTATAAATCATGTTTGATGCACTCTGGATACAATGTTTTAAACATAACTATTCAAACTAGATTATAGGGACAATTTTCAGCAACTGCAGCAATTAAACTACAGAAATAACCACTTTTCCAAAAACAAGGTCTAAATCATGTTTGATGCACTCTGGATACAATGTTTTAAGCATAACTGTTCAAACTAGATTATAGGGACAATTTTCAGCAAACTGCAGCAATTAAACTACAGAAATAACCACTTTTCTAAAAACAAGGTCTATAAATCATGTTTGATGCACTCTGGATACAATGTTTTAAGCATAACTGTTCAAACTAGATAATAGGGACAATTTTCAGCAAACTGCAGCAATTAAACTACAGAAATAACCACTTTTCCAAAAACAAGGTCTAAATCATGTTTGATGCACTCTGGATACAATGTTTTCAACATAACTGTTCAAACTAGATGTTAGGGACAATTTTTTTAGCCAGCTGCAGCAATTAAACTACAGAAATAACCACTTTTATAAAAACAAGTTCTATAAATCATGTTTGATGCACTCTGGATACAATGTTTTAAACATAACTATTCAAACTAGATTATAGGGACAATTTTCAGCAACTGCAGCAATTAAACTACAGAAATAACCACTTTTCCAAAAACAAGGTCTAAATCATGTTTGATGCACTCTGGATACAATGTTTTAAGCATAACTGTTCAAACTAGATTATAGGGACAATTTTCAGCAAACTGCAGCAATTAAACTACAGAAATAACCACTTTTCTAAAAACAAGGTCTATAAATCATGTTTGATGCACTCTGGATACAATGTTTTAAGCATAACTGTTCAAACTAGATAATAGGGACAATTTTCAGCAAACTGCAGCAATTAAACTACAGAAATAACCACTTTTCCAAAAACAAGGTCTAAATCATGTTTGATGCACTCTGGATACAATGTTTTCAACATAACTGTTCAAACTAGATGTTAGGGACAATTTTTTTAGCCAGCTGCAGCAATTAAACTACAGAAATAACCACTTTTCTAAAAACAAGGTCTATAAATCATGTTTGATGCACTCTGGATACAATGTTTTAAGCATAACTGTTCAAACTAGATAATAGGGACAATTTTCAGCAAACTGCAGCAATTAAACTACAGAAATAACCACTTTTCCAAAAACAAGGTCTAAATCATGTTTGATGCACTCTGGATACAATGTTTTCAACATAACTGTTCAAACTAGATGTTAGGGACAATTTTTTTAGCCAGCTGCAGCAATTAAACTACAGAAATAACCACTTTTATAAAAACAAGTTCTATAAATCATGTTTGATGCACTCTGGATACAATGTTTTAAACATAACTATTCAAACTAGATTATAGGGACAATTTTCAGCAACTGCAGCAATTAAACTACAGAAATAACCACTTTTCCAAAAACAAGGTCTAAATCATGTTTGATGCACTCTGGATACAATGTTTTAAGCATAACTGTTCAAACTAGATTATAGGGACAATTTTCAGCAAACTTCAGCAATTTAACTACAGAAATAACCACTTTTCCAAAAACAAGGTCTAAATCATGTTTGATGCACTCTGGATACAATGTTTTAAACATAACTATTCAAACTAGATTATAGGGACAATTTTCAGCAACTGCAGCAATTAAACTACAGAAATAACCACTTTTCCAAAAACAAGGTCTAAATCATGTTTGATGCACTCTGGATACAATGTTTTAAGCATAACTGTTCAAACTAGATTATAGGGACAATTTTCAGCAAACTAAACTACAGAAATAACCCCTTTTATAAAAACAAGGTCTATAAATCATGTTTGATGCACTCTGGATACAATGTTTTAAGCATAACTGTTCAAACTAGATTATAGGGACAATTTTCAGCAAACTAAACTACAGAAATAACCCTTTTATAAAAACAAGGTCTATAAATCATGTTTGATGCACTCTGGATACAATGTTTTAAGCATAACTGTTCAAACTAGATTATAGGGACAATTTTCAGCAAACTGCAGCAATTAAACTACAGAAATAACCACTTTTCCAAAAACAAGGTCTAAATCATGGTTGATGCACTCTGGATACAATGTTTTCAACATAACTGTTCAAACTAGACGATAGGGACAATTTTCAGCAAACTGCAGCAATTAAACTACAGAAATAACCACTTTTCCAAAAACAAGGTCTAAATCATGTTTGATGCACTCTGGATACAATGTTTTAAGCATAACTGTTCAAACTAGATTATAGGGACAATTTTCAGCAAACTAAACTACAGAAATAACCCCTTTTATAAAAACAAGGTCTATAAATCATGTTTGATGCACTCTGGATACAATGTTTTCAACATAACTGTTCAATCTAGACGATAGGGACAATTTTCAGCAAACTGCAGCAATTAAACTACAGAAATAACCACTTTTCCAAAAACAAGGTCTAAATCATGTTTGATGCACTCTGGATACAATGTTTTAAGCATAACTGTTCAAACTAGATTATAGGGACAATTTTCAGCAAACTAAACTACAGAAATAACCCCTTTTATAAAAACAAGGTCTATAAATCATGTTTGATGCACTCTGGATACAATGTTTTAAGCATAACTGTTCAAACTAGATTATAGGGACAATTTTCAGCAAACTAAACTACAGAAATAACCCCTTTTATAAAAACAAGGTCTATAAATCATGTTTGATGCACTCTGGATACAATGTTTTAAGCATAACTGTTCAAACTAGATTATAGGGACAATTTTCAGCAAACTGCAGCAATTAAACTACAGAAATAACCACTTTTCCAAAAACAAGGTCTAAATCTTGGTTGATGCACTCTGGATACAATGTTTTCAACATAACTGTTCAAACTAGACGATAGGGACAATTTTCAGCAAACTGCAGCAATTAAACTACAGAAATAACCAATTTTCCAAAAACAAGGTCTAAATCATGTTTGATGCACTCTGGATACAATGTTTTAAGCATAACTGTTCAAACTAGATTATAGGGACAATTTTCAGCAAACTGCAGCAATTAAACTACAGAAATAACCACTTTTCTAAAAACAAGGTCTATAAATCATGTTTGATGCACTCTGGATACAATGTTTTAAACATAACTATTCAAACTAGATTATAGGGACAATTTTCAGCAACTGCAGCAATTAAACTACAGAAATAACCACTTTTCCAAAAACAAGGTCTAAATCATGTTTGATGCACTCTGGATACAATGTTTTAAGCATAACTGTTCAAACTAGATTATAGGGACAATTTTCAGCAAACTGCAGCAATTTAACTACAGAAATAACCACTTTTCCAAAAACAAGGTCTAAATCATGTTTGATGCACTCTGGATACAATGTTTTAAACATAACTGTTCAAACTAGATTATAGGGACAATTTTCAGCAAACTGTAGCAATTAAACTACAGAAATAACCACTTTTATAAAAACAAGGTCTATAAATCATGTTTGATGCACTCTGGATACAATGTTTTAAGCATAACTGTTCAAACTAGATTATAGGGACAATTTTCAGCAAACTGCAGCAATTAAACTACAGAAATAACCACTTTTCTAAAAACAAGGTCTATAAATCATGTTTGATGCACTCTGGATACAATGTTTTAAGCATAACTGTTCAAACTAGATAATAGGGACAATTTTCAGCAAACTGCAGCAATTAAACTACAGAAATAACCACTTTTCCAAAAACAAGGTCTAAATCATGTTTGATGCACTCTGGATACAATGTTTTCAACATAACTGTTCAAACTAGATGTTAGGGACAATTTTTTTAGCCAGCTGCAGCAATTAAACTACAGAAATAACCACTTTTATAAAAACAAGTTCTATAAATCATGTTTGATGCACTCTGGATACAATGTTTTAAACATAACTATTCAAACTAGATTATAGGGACAATTTTCAGCAACTGCAGCAATTAAACTACAGAAATAACCACTTTTCCAAAAACAAGGTCTAAATCATGTTTGATGCACTCTGGATACAATGTTTTAAGCATAACTGTTCAAACTAGATTATAGGGACAATTTTCAGCAAACTGCAGCAATTAAACTACAGAAATAACCACTTTTCTAAAAACAAGGTCTATAAATCATGTTTGATGCACTCTGGATACAATGTTTTAAGCATAACTGTTCAAACTAGATAATAGGGACAATTTTCAGCAAACTGCAGCAATTAAACTACAGAAATAACCACTTTTCCAAAAACAAGGTCTAAATCATGTTTGATGCACTCTGGATACAATGTTTTCAACATAACTGTTCAAACTAGATGTTAGGGACAATTTTTTAGCCAACTGCAGCAATTAAACTACAGAAATAACCACTTTTATAAAAACAAGTTCTATAAATCATGTTTGATGCACTCTGGATACAATGTTTTAAACATAACTATTCAAACTAGATTATAGGGACAATTTTCAGCAACTGCAGCAATTAAACTACAGAAATAACCACTTTTCCAAAAACAAGGTCTAAATCATGTTTGATGCACTCTGGATACAATGTTTTAAGCATAACTGTTCAAACTAGATTATAGGGACAATTTTCAGCAAACTTCAGCAATTTAACTACAGAAATAACCACTTTTCCAAAAACAAGGTCTAAATCATGTTTGATGCACTCTGGATACAATGTTTTAAACATAACTATTCAAACTAGATTATAGGGACAATTTTCAGCAACTGCAGCAATTTAACTACAGAAATAACCACTTTTCCAAAAACAAGGTCTAAATCATGTTTGATGCACTCTGGATACAATGTTTTAAGCATAACTGTTCAAACTAGATTATAGGGACAATTTTCAGCAAACTAAACTACAGAAATAACCCCTTTTATAAAAACAAGGTCTATAAATCATGTTTGATGCACTCTGGATACAATGTTTTAAGCATAACTGTTCAAACTAGATTATAGGGACAATTTTCAGCAAACTAAACTACAGAAATAACCCCTTTTATAAAAACAAGGTCTATAAATCATGTTTGATGCACTCTGGATACAATGTTTTAAGCATAACTGTTCAAACTAGATTATAGGGACAATTTTCAGCAAACTGCAGCAATTAAACTACAGAAATAACCACTTTTCCAAAAACAAGGTCTAAATCATGGTTGATGCACTCTGGATACAATGTTTTCAACATAACTGTTCAAACTAGACGATAGGGACAATTTTCAGCAAACTGCAGCAATTAAACTACAGAAATAACCACTTTTCCAAAAACAAGGTCTAAATCATGTTTGATGCACTCTGGATACAATGTTTTAAGCATAACTGTTCAAACTAGATTATAGGGACAATTTTCAGCAAACTAAACTACAGAAATAACCCCTTTTATAAAAACAAGGTCTATAAATCATGTTTGATGCACTCTGGATACAATGTTTTCAACATAACTGTTTAATCTAGACGATAGGGACAATTTTCAGCAAACTGCAGCAATTAAACTACAGAAATAACCACTTTTCCAAAAACAAGGTCTAAATCATGTTTGATGCACTCTGGATACAATGTTTTAAGCATAACTGTTCAAACTAGATTATAGGGACAATTTTCAGCAAACTAAACTACAGAAATAACCCCTTTTATAAAAACAAGGTCTATAAATCATGTTTGATGCACTCTGGATACAATGTTTTAAGCATAACTGTTCAAACTAGATTATAGGGACAATTTTCAGCAAACTAAACTACAGAAATAACCCCTTTTATAAAAACAAGGTCTATAAATCATGTTTGATGCACTCTGGATACAATGTTTTAAGCATAACTGTTCAAACTAGATTATAGGGACAATTTTCAGCAAACTGCAGCAATTAAACTACAGAAATAACCACTTTTCCAAAAACAAGGTCTAAATCTTGGTTGATGCACTCTGGATACAATGTTTTCAACATAACTGTTCAAACTAGACGATAGGGACAATTTTCAGCAAACTGCAGCAATTAAACTACAGAAATAACCAATTTTCCAAAAACAAGGTCTAAATCATGTTTGATGCACTCTGGATACAATGTTTTAAGCATAACTGTTCAAACTAGATTATAGGGACAATTTTCAGCAAACTGCAGCAATTAAACTACAGAAATAACCACTTTTCTAAAAACAAGGTCTATAAATCATGTTTGATGCACTCTGGATACAATGTTTTAAACATAACTATTCAAACTAGATTATAGGGACAATTTTCAGCAACTGCAGCAATTAAACTACAGAAATAACCACTTTTCCAAAAACAAGGTCTAAATCATGTTTGATGCACTCTGGATACAATGTTTTAAGCATAACTGTTCAAACTAGATTATAGGGACAATTTTCAGCAAACTGCAGCAATTAAACTACAGAAATAACCACTTTTCTAAAAACAAGGTCTATAAATCATGTTTGATGCACTCTGGATACAATGTTTTAAGCATAACTGTTCAAACTAGATAATAGGGACAATTTTCAGCAAACTGCAGCAATTAAACTACAGAAATAACCACTTTTCCAAAAACAAGGTCTAAATCATGTTTGATGCACTCTGGATACAATGTTTTCAACATAACTGTTCAAACTAGATGTTAGGGACAATTTTTTTAGCCAGCTGCAGCAATTAAACTACAGAAATAACCACTTTTATAAAAACAAGTTCTATAAATCATGTTTGATGCACTCTGGATACAATGTTTTAAACATAACTATTCAAACTAGATTATAGGGACAATTTTCAGCAACTGCAGCAATTAAACTACAGAAATAACCACTTTTCTAAAAACAAGGTCTATAAATCATGTTTGATGCACTCTGGATACAATGTTTTAAGCATAACTGTTCAAACTAGATAATAGGGACAATTTTCAGCAAACTGCAGCAATTAAACTACAGAAATAACCACTTTTCCAAAAACAAGGTCTAAATCATGTTTGATGCACTCTGGATACAATGTTTTCAACATAACTGTTCAAACTAGATGTTAGGGACAATTTTTTTAGCCAGCTGCAGCAATTAAACTACAGAAATAACCACTTTTATAAAAACAAGTTCTATAAATCATGTTTGATGCACTCTGGATACAATGTTTTAAACATAACTATTCAAACTAGATTATAGGGACAATTTTCAGCAACTGCAGCAATTAAACTACAGAAATAACCACTTTTCCAAAAACAAGGTCTAAATCATGTTTGATGCACTCTGGATACAATGTTTTAAGCATAACTGTTCAAACTAGATTATAGGGACAATTTTCAGCAAACTGCAGCAATTAAACTACAGAAATAACCACTTTTCTAAAAACAAGGTCTATAAATCATGTTTGATGCACTCTGGATACAATGTTTTAAGCATAACTGTTCAAACTAGATAATAGGGACAATTTTCAGCAAACTGCAGCAATTAAACTACAGAAATAACCACTTTTCCAAAAACAAGGTCTAAATCATGTTTGATGCACTCTGGATACAATGTTTTCAACATAACTGTTCAAACTAGATGTTAGGGACAATTTTTTTAGCCAGCTGCAGCAATTAAACTACAGAAATAACCACTTTTATAAAAACAAGTTCTATAAATCATGTTTGATGCACTCTGGATACAATGTTTTAAACATAACTATTCAAACTAGATTATAGGGACAATTTTCAGCAACTGCAGCAATTAAACTACAGAAATAACCACTTTTCCAAAAACAAGGTCTAAATCATGTTTGATGCACTCTGGATACAATGTTTTAAGCATAACTGTTCAAACTAGATTATAGGGACAATTTTCAGCAAACTTCAGCAATTTAACTACAGAAATAACCACTTTTCCAAAAACAAGGTCTAAATCATGTTTGATGCACTCTGGATACAATGTTTTAAACATAACTATTCAAACTAGATTATAGGGACAATTTTCAGCAACTGCAGCAATTTAACTACAGAAATAACCACTTTTCCAAAAACAAGGTCTAAATCATGTTTGATGCACTCTGGATACAATGTTTTAAGCATAACTGTTCAAACTAGATTATAGGGACAATTTTCAGCAAACTACAGAAATAACCCCTTTTATAAAAACAAGGTCTATAAATCATGTTTGATGCACTCTGGATACAATGTTTTAAGCATAACTGTTCAAACTAGATGTTAGGGACAATTTTCAGCAAACTGCAGCAATTAAACTACAGAAATAACCACTTTTCCAAAAACAAGGTCTAAATCATGTTTGATGCACTCTGGATACAATGTTTTCAACATAACTGTTCAAACTAGACGATAGGGACAATTTTCAGCAAACTGCAGCAATTAAACTACAGAAATAACCACTTTTCCAAAAACAAGGTCTAATCATGTTTGATGCACTCTGGATACAATGTTTTAAGCATAACTGTTCAAACTAGATTATAGGGACAATTTTCAGCAAACTAAACTACAGAAATAACCCCTTTTATAAAAACAAGGTCTATAAATCATGTTTGATGCACTCTGGATACAATGTTTTAAGCATAACTGTTCAAACTAGATTATAGGGACAATTTTCAGCAAACTAAACTACAGAAATAACCCCTTTTATAAAAACAAGGTCTATAAATCATGTTTGATGCACTCTGGATACAATGTTTTAAGCATAACTGTTCAAACTAGATTATAGGGACAATTTTCAGCAAACTAAACTACAGAAATAACCCCTTTTATAAAAACAAGGTCTATAAATCATGTTTGATGCACTCTGGATACAATGTTTTAAGCATAACTGTTCAAACTAGATTATAGGGACAATTTTCAGCAAACTGCAGCAATTAAACTACAGAAATAACCACTTTTCCAAAAACAAGGTCTAAATCATGGTTGATGCACTCTGGATACAATGTTTTCAACATAACTGTTCAAACTAGACGATAGGGACAATTTTCAGCAAACTGCAGCAATTAAACTACAGAAATAACCAATTTTCCAAAAACAAGGTCTAAATCATGTTTGATGCACTCTGGATACAATGTTTTAAGCATAACTGTTCAAACTAGATTATAGGGACAATTTTCAGCAAACTGCAGCAATTAAACTACAGAAATAACCACTTTTCCAAAAACAAGGTCTAAATCATGTTTGATGCACTCTGGATACAATGTTTTAAGCATAACTGTTCAAACTAGATTATAGGGACAATTTTCAGCAAACTGCAGCAATTAAACTACAGAAATAACCACTTTTCCAAAAACAAGGTCTAAATCATGTTTGATGCACTCTGGATACAATGTTTTAAACATAACTATTCAAACTAGATTATAGGGACAATTTTCAGCAACTGCAGCAATTTAACTACAGAAATAACCACTTTTCCAAAAACAAGGTCTAAATCATGTTTGATGCACTCTGGATACAATGTTAAGCATAACTGTTCAAACTAGATTATAGGGACAATTTTCAGCAAACTACAGAAATAACCCCTTTTATAAAAACAAGGTCTATAAATCATGTTTGATGCACTCTGGATACAATGTTTTAAGCATAACTGTTCAAACTAGATGTTAGGGACAATTTTCAGCAAACTGCAGCAATTAAACTACAGAAATAACCACTTTTCCAAAAACAAGGTCTAAATCATGTTTGATGCACTCTGGATACAATGTTTTCAACATAAGTGTTCAAACTAGATGTTAGGGACAATTTTTTTAGCCAGCTGCAGCAATTAAACTACAGAAATAACCACTTTTATAAAAACAAGGTCTATAAATCATGTTTGATGCACTCTGGATACAATGTTTTCAACATAACTGTTCAAACTAGACGATAGGGACAATTTTCAGCAAACTGCAGCAATTAAACTACAGAAATAACCACTTTTCCAAAAACAAGGTCTAAATCATGTTTGATGCACTCTGGATACAATGTTTTAAGCATAACTGTTCAAACTAGATTATAGGGACAATTTTCAGCAAACTAAACTACAGAAATAACCCCTTTTATAAAAACAAGGTCTATAAATCATGTTTGATGCACTCTGGATACAATGTTTTCAACATAACTGTTCAATCTAGACGATAGGGACAATTTTCAGCAAACTGCAGCAATTAAACTACAGAAATAACCACTTTTCCAAAAACAAGGTCTAAATCATGTTTGATGCACTCTGGATACAATGTTTTAAGCATAACTGTTCAAACTAGATTATAGGGACAATTTTCAGCAAACTAAACTACAGAAATAACCCCTTTTATAAAAACAAGGTCTATAAATCATGTTTGATGCACTCTGGATACAATGTTTTAAGCATAACTGTTCAAACTAGATTATAGGGACAATTTTCAGCAAACTAAACTACAGAAATAACCCCTTTTATAAAAACAAGGTCTATAAATCATGTTTGATGCACTCTGGATACAATGTTTTAAGCATAACTGTTCAAACTAGATTATAGGGACAATTTTCAGCAAACTGCAGCAATTAAACTACAGAAATAACCACTTTTCCAAAAACAAGGTCTAAATCTTGGTTGATGCACTCTGGATACAATGTTTTCAACATAACTGTTCAAACTAGACGATAGGGACAATTTTCAGCAAACTGCAGCAATTAAACTACAGAAATAACCAATTTTCCAAAAACAAGGTCTAAATCATGTTTGATGCACTCTGGATACAATGTTTTAAGCATAACTGTTCAAACTAGATTATAGGGACAATTTTCAGCAAACTGCAGCAATTAAACTACAGAAATAACCACTTTTCCAAAAACAAGGTCTCAATCATTTTTGATGCACTCTGGATACAATGTTTTAAGCATAACTGTTCTTATAGGGACAATTTTCAGCAAACTGCAGCAAATTAAACTACAGAAATAACCACTTTTCCAAAAACAAGGTCTATAAATCATGTTTGATGCACTCTGGATACAATGTTTTAAGCATAACTGTTCAAACTAGATTATAGGGACAATTTTCAGCAAACTGTAGCAATTAAACTACAGAAATAACCACTTTTATAAAAACAAGGTCTATAAATCATGTTTGATGCACTCTGGATACAATGTTTTCAACATAAGTGTTCAAACTAGATGTTAGGGACAATTTTTTTAGCCAGCTGCAGCAATTAAACTACAGAAATAACCACTTTTCTAAAAACAAGGTCTATAAATCATGTTTGATGCACTCTGGATACAATGTTTTAAACATAACTATTCAAACTAGATTATAGGGACAATTTTCAGCAACTGCAGCAATTAAACTACAGAAATAACCACTTTTCCAAAAACAAGGTCTAAATCATGTTTGATGCACTCTGGATACAATGTTTTAAGCATAACTGTTCAAACTAGATTATAGGGACAATTTTCAGCAAACTGCAGCAATTAAACTACAGAAATAACCACTTTTCCAAAAACAAGGTCTCAATCATTTTTGATGCACTCTGGATACAATGTTTTAAGCATAACTGTTCTTATAGGGACAATTTTCAGCAAACTGCAGCAAATTAAACTACAGAAATAACCAATTTTCCAAAAACAAGGTCTAAATCATGTTTGATGCACTCTGGATACAATGTTTTAAGCATAACTGTTCAAACTAGATTATAGGGACAATTTTCAGCAAACTGCAGCAATTAAACTACAGAAATAACCACTTTTCCAAAAACAAGGTCTCAATCATTTTTGATGCACTCTGGATACAATGTTTTAAGCATAACTGTTCTTATAGGGACAATTTTCAGCAAACTGCAGCAAATTAAACTACAGAAATAACCACTTTTCCAAAAACAAGGTCTATAAATCATGTTTGATGCACTCTGGATACAATGTTTTAAGCATAACTGTTCAAACTAGATTATAGGGACAATTTTCAGCAAACTGTAGCAATTAAACTACAGAAATAACCACTTTTATAAAAACAAGGTCTATAAATCATGTTTGATGCACTCTGGATACAATGTTTTCAACATAAGTGTTCAAACTAGATGTTAGGGACAATTTTTTTAGCCAGCTGCAGCAATTAAACTACAGAAATAACCACTTTTCTAAAAACAAGGTCTATAAATCATGTTTGATGCACTCTGGATACAATGTTTTAAACATAACTATTCAAACTAGATTATAGGGACAATTTTCAGCAACTGCAGCAATTAAACTACAGAAATAACCACTTTTCCAAAAACAAGGTCTAAATCATGTTTGATGCACTCTGGATACAATGTTTTAAGCATAACTGTTCAAACTAGATTATAGGGACAATTTTCAGCAAACTGCAGCAATTAAACTACAGAAATAACCACTTTTCCAAAAACAAGGTCTCAATCATTTTTGATGCACTCTGGATACAATGTTTTAAGCATAACTGTTCTTATAGGGACAATTTTCAGCAAACTGCAGCAAATTAAACTACAGAAATAACCACTTTTCCAAAAACAAGGTCTATAAATCATGTTTGATGCACTCTGGATACAATGTTTTAAGCATAACTGTTCAAACTAGATTATAGGGACAATTTTCAGCAAACTGTAGCAATTAAACTACAGAAATAACCACTTTTATAAAAACAAGGTCTATAAATCATGTTTGATGCACTCTGGATACAATGTTTTCAACATAAGTGTTCAAACTAGATGTTAGGGACAATTTTTTTAGCCAGCTGCAGCAATTAAACTACAGAAATAACCACTTTTCTAAAAACAAGGTCTATAAATCATGTTTGATGCACTCTGGATACAATGTTTTAAACATAACTATTCAAACTAGATTATAGGGACAATTTTCAGCAACTGCAGCAATTAAACTACAGAAATAACCACTTTTCCAAAAACAAGGTCTAAATCATGTTTGATGCACTCTGGATACAATGTTTTAAGCATAACTGTTCAAACTAGATTATAGGGACAATTTTCAGCAAACTGCAGCAATTTAACTACAGAAATAACCACTTTTCCAAAAACAAGGTCTAAATCATGTTTGATGCACTCTGGATACAATGTTTTAAGCATAACTGTTCAAACTAGATTATAGGGACAATTTTCAGCAAACTGCAGCAATTTAACTACAGAAATAACCACTTTTCCAAAAACAAGGTCTAAATCATGTTTGATGCACTCTGGATACAATGTTTTAAACATAACTGTTCAAACTAGATTATAGGGACAATTTTCAGCAAACTGTAGCAATTAAACTACAGAAATAACCACTTTTATAAAAACAAGGTCTATAAATCATGTTTGATGCACTCTGGATACAATGTTTTAAGCATAACTGTTCAAACTAGATTATAGGGACAATTTTCAGCAAACTGCAGCAATTAAACTACAGAAATAACCACTTTTCTAAAAACAAGGTCTATAAATCATGTTTGATGCACTCTGGATACAATGTTTTAAGCATAACTGTTCAAACTAGATAATAGGGACAATTTTCAGCAAACTGCAGCAATTAAACTACAGAAATAACCACTTTTCCAAAAACAAGGTCTAAATCATGTTTGATGCACTCTGGATACAATGTTTTCAACATAACTGTTCAAACTAGATGTTAGGGACAATTTTTTTAGCCAGCTGCAGCAATTAAACTACAGAAATAACCACTTTTATAAAAACAAGTTCTATAAATCATGTTTGATGCACTCTGGATACAATGTTTTAAACATAACTATTCAAACTAGATTATAGGGACAATTTTCAGCAACTGCAGCAATTAAACTACAGAAATAACCACTTTTCCAAAAACAAGGTCTAAATCATGTTTGATGCACTCTGGATACAATGTTTTAAGCATAACTGTTCAAACTAGATTATAGGGACAATTTTCAGCAAACTACAGAAATAACCCCTTTTATAAAAACAAGGTCTATAAATCATGTTTGATGCACTCTGGATACAATGTTTTAAGCATAACTGTTCAAACTAGATGTTAGGGACAATTTTCAGCAAACTGCAGCAATTAAACTACAGAAATAACCACTTTTCCAAAAACAAGGTCTAAATCATGTTTGATGCACTCTGGATACAATGTTTTCAACATAACTGTTCAAACTAGATGTTAGGGACAATTTTTTTAGCCAGCTGCAGCAATTAAACTACAGAAATAACCACTTTTATAAAAACAAGGTCTATAAATCATGTTTGATGCACTCTGGATACAATGTTTTCAACATAACTGTTCAAACTAGACGATAGGGACAATTTTCAGCAAACTGCAGCAATTAAACTACAGAAATAACCACTTTTCCAAAAACAAGGTCTAAATCATGTTTGATGCACTCTGGATACAATGTTTTAAGCATAACTGTTCAAACTAGATTATAGGGACAATTTTCAGCAAACTAAACTACAGAAATAACCCCTTTTATAAAAACAAGGTCTATAAATCATGTTTGATGCACTCTGGATACAATGTTTTAAGCATAACTGTTCAAACTAGATTATAGGGACAATTTTCAGCAAACTAAACTACAGAAATAACCCCTTTTATAAAAACAAGGTCTATAAATCATGTTTGATGCACTCTGGATACAATGTTTTAAGCATAACTGTTCAAACTAGATTATAGGGACAATTTTCAGCAAACTGCAGCAATTAAACTACAGAAATAACCACTTTTCCAAAAACAAGGTCTAAATCATGGTTGATGCACTCTGGATACAATGTTTTCAACATAACTGTTCAAACTAGACGATAGGGACAATTTTCAGCAAACTGCAGCAATTAAACTACAGAAATAACCAATTTTCCAAAAACAAGGTCTAAATCATGTTTGATGCACTCTGGATACAATGTTTTAAGCATAACTGTTCAAACTAGATTATAGGGACAATTTTCAGCAAACTGCAGCAATTAAACTACAGAAATAACCACTTTTCCAAAAACAAGGTCTAAATCATGTTTGATGCACTCTGGATACAATGTTTTAAGCATAACTGTTCAAACTAGATTATAGGGACAATTTTCAGCAAACTGCAGCAATTAAACTACAGAAATAACCACTTTTCCAAAAACAAGGTCTAAATCATGTTTGATGCACTCTGGATACAATGTTTTAAACATAACTATTCAAACTAGATTATAGGGACAATTTTCAGCAACTGCAGCAATTTAACTACAGAAATAACCACTTTTCCAAAAACAAGGTCTAAATCATGTTTGATGCACTCTGGATACAATGTTTTAAGCATAACTGTTCAAACTAGATTATAGGGACAATTTTCAGCAAACTACAGAAATAACCCCTTTTATAAAAACAAGGTCTATAAATCATGTTTGATGCACTCTGGATACAATGTTTTAAGCATAACTGTTCAAACTAGATGTTAGGGACAATTTTCAGCAAACTGCAGCAATTAAACTACAGAAATAACCACTTTTCCAAAAACAAGGTCTAAATCATGTTTGATGCACTCTGGATACAATGTTTTCAACATAACTGTTCAAACTAGATGTTAGGGACAATTTTTTTAGCCAGCTGCAGCAATTAAACTACAGAAATAACCACTTTTATAAAAACAAGGTCTATAAATCATGTTTGATGCACTCTGGATACAATGTTTTCAACATAACTGTTCAAACTAGACGATAGGGACAATTTTCAGCAAACTGCAGCAATTAAACTACAGAAATAACCACTTTTCCAAAAACAAGGTCTAAATCATGTTTGATGCACTCTGGATACAATGTTTTAAGCATAACTGTTCAAACTAGATTATAGGGACAATTTTCAGCAAACTAAACTACAGAAATAACCCCTTTTATAAAAACAAGGTCTATAAATCATGTTTGATGCACTCTGGATACAATGTTTTAAGCATAACTGTTCAAACTAGATTATAGGGACAATTTTCAGCAAACTAAACTACAGAAATAACCCCTTTTATAAAAACAAGGTCTATAAATCATGTTTGATGCACTCTGGATACAATGTTTTAAACATAACTGTTCAAACTAGATTATAGGGACAATTTTCAGCAACTGCAGCAATTTAACTACAGAAATAACCACTTTTCCAAAAACAAGGTCTAAATCATGTTTGATGCACTCTGGATACAATGTTTTAAGCATAACTGTTCAAACTAGATTATAGGGACAATTTTCAGCAAACTACAGAAATAACCCCTTTTATAAAAACAAGGTCTATAAATCATGTTTGATGCACTCTGGATACAATGTTTTAAGCATAACTGTTCAAACTAGATGTTAGGGACAATTTTCAGCAAACTGCAGCAATTAAACTACAGAAATAACCACTTTTCCAAAAACAAGGTCTAAATCATGTTTGATGCACTCTGGATACAATGTTTTCAACATAACTGTTCAAACTAGATGTTAGGGACAATTTTTTTAGCCAGCTGCAGCAATTAAACTACAGAAATAACCACTTTTATAAAAACAAGGTCTATAAATCATGTTTGATGCACTCTGGATACAATGTTTTAAGCATAACTGTTCAAACTAGATTATAGGGACAATTTTCAGCAAACTAAACTACAGAAATAACCCCTTTTATAAAAACAAGGTCTATAAATCATGTTTGATGCACTCTGGATACAATGTTTTAAGCATAACTGTTCAAACTAGATTATAGGGACAATTTTCAGCAAACTAAACTACAGAAATAACCCCTTTTATAAAAACAAGGTCTATAAATCATGTTTGATGCACTCTGGATACAATGTTTTAAACATAACTGTTCAAACTAGACGATAGGGACAATTTTCAGCAAACTGCAGCAATTAAACTACAGAAATAACCACTTTTCCAAAAACAAGGTCTAAATCATGTTTGATGTACTCTGGATACAATGTTTTCAACATAACTGTTCAAACTAGACGATAGGGACAATTTTCAGCAAGCTGCAACAATTAAACTACAGAAATAACCACTTTTCCAAAAACAAGGTCTAAATCATGTTTGATGCACTCTGGATACAATGTTTTAAACATAACTGTTCAAACTAGATTATAGGGACAATTTTCAGCAAACTACAGCAATTAAACTACAGAAATAACCACTTTTCCAAAAACAAGGTCTAAATCATGTTTGATGCACTCTGGATACAATGTTTTAAACATAACTGTTCAAACTAGACGATAGGGACAATTTTCAGCAAACTGCAGCAATTAAACTACAGAAATAACCACTTTTCCAAAAACAAGGTCTAAATCATGTTTGATGCACTCTGGATACAATGTTTTAAGCATAACTGTTCAAACTAGATTATAGGGACAATTTTCAGCAAACTGCAGCAATTAAACTACAGAAATAACCACTTTTCCAAAAACAAGGTCTAAATCATGTTTGATGCACTCTGGATACAATGTTTTCAACATAACTGTTCAAACTAGACGATAGGGACAATTTTCAGCAAACTGCAGCAATTAAACTACAGAAATAACCACTTTTCCATAAACAAGCTCTAAATCATGTTTGATGCACTCTGTATGTCCAATTTTAGCTGTGCTGTCTATTTGAGATTAAATGATCATTGTGGACAGTTTTCAGCAAGTTGCAACCATTGAAATACAGAACAACTTTTTTTACATAAACAAGCTCTAAATCATGTTTGATGCACTCTGTGGTGATTTTTTTTAAACATTTTTTTTAAAATTTTGCCTTTACTTAACCAGGCAAGTCAGTTAAGAAAAAAATTCTTATTTTCAATGACGGCCTAGGAACAGTGGGTTAACTGCCTGTTCAGGGGCAGAACGACAGATTTGTACCATGTCAGCTCGGGGGTTTGAACTTGCAACCTTCCGGTTACTAGTCCAACACTAACCACTAGGCTACCCTGCCGCCCCGTGATCAACAACAAAAAAAAACACTTCCTTCCATTCTGCTAGCAAACTTGCAATCTTTGGACAATAAAAATAGATGACCTACGCGGAAGACTAAACTACCAAAGGGACATTAAAAACTAATATCTTAATGCTTCACAGCGACATGGCTGAATGAAGACACTAATCAACATACAGCTGGGTGGTTATACGCAGCACCGGCAGGATAGAACAGCGGCATCTGGTAAGACAAGTGGCGGCGGACTATGAATTTTTTTTGTAAATAACAACTGGTGCACGATATCTAAGGAAGTCTCGAGCTATTACTTGCCTGAGGTAGAATATCTCATGATAAACTGTAGACCACACTACCTACCTAGAGATTTTATCTGCATTTTTCATAGCTGTTTACATACCACCACAGTCAGAGGCTGGCACTAAGACAGCATTGAATGAGCTGTATTCCGCCATAAGCAAACACGCTCACCCAGAGGTGGCGCTCCAAGTAGCAGGGGACTTTAATGCAGGGAAACTTAAATCAGTTTAACCAAATTTATATCAGCATGTTAAATGTGCAACCAGAGGGGAAAATAAAACTCTGGACCACCTTTACTCCACACAGAGATGCATACAAAGCTCTCCTACCATTTGGCAAATCTGATCATAATTCAATCCTCCTGATTCCGGCTTACAAGCAAAAATTAAAGCAGGAAGCACCAATGACTAGATCAATAAAAAAGTGGTCAGATGAGGCAGATACTAAGCTACAGGACTGTTTTGCTAGCACAGACTGGAATATGTTCCAGGATTCCTCTGATGGCATTGAGGAGTACACCACATCAGTCATTGGCTTCATCAATAAGTGCATCGATGACGTCGTCCCCACAGTGACCGTACATACAGTGGGGCAAAAAAGTATTTTGTCAGCCACCAATAAATTCATTAAAAATCCTACAATGTGATTTTCTGGATTTTTTCCCCTCATTTTGTCTGTCATAGTTGAAGTGTACCTATGATGAAAATTAAAAGCCTCTCATCTTTTTAAGTGGGAGAACATGCACAATTGGTGGCTGACTAAATCATTTTTTGCCCCACTGTACATACCCCAACCAGAAGCCATGGATTACAGGCAACATCCACAGAGCTAAAGGATAGAGCTGCCGCTTTCAAGGCGCGGGACTCTAACCCGGAAGCTTATAACGAATCCCGCTATGCCCTCCGACGAACCGTCAACACAGGACTAAGATCGAATCATACTACACCGGCTATGACACTCGTCTGATGTGGCATTAGACTACAAAAGGGAAGCACAGCCGAGAGTTGCTCAGTGACACAAACCTATCAGACGAGAAACTACTTCTATGTTCTCACATGCATGAGAGCATCAGCTGTTCCGGAAGACTGTGTGATCACGCTCTCTGCAGCCGATATAAGACCTTTAGACAGGTCATCATTCACAAGGTCACAGGGCCAGACGGATTATCAGGACGTGTACTGGAGGCATGCGCTGACCAACTGGCAAGTGTCTTCACTGACATTTATAACCACTCCCTGTCCAAGTCTTTGATACGAAGGGGGGGACACTCTTGGGGGGGGACCCAAACTGCTACAGACCTATATCTATCCTACCATGCCTTTCTAAAGTCTTCGAAAGCCAAGTCAACAGATTACCGACCATTTCGAATCTCACCATACCTTCTCTGCTGTGCAATCTGGTTTCAGAGCTGGTCATGGGTGCACCTCAGCCACGCTCAAGGTCCTAAACGATATCTTAACCGCCATCGATAAGAAACAATACTGTGCAGCCGTATTCATTGATCTGGCCAAGGCTTTCGACTCTGTCAATCACCACATCCTCATCGGCAGACTCGACAGCCTTGGTTTCTCAAATGATTGCCTCGCCTGGTTCACCAACTACTTCTCTGATAGAGTTCAGTGTGTCAAATCGGAGGGTCTGCTGTCCGGACCTCTGGCAGTCTCTATGGGGGTGCCACAGGGTTCAATTCTTGGACCGACTCTTTTCTCTGTATACATCAATGAGGTCGCTCTTGCTGCTGGTGAGTCTCTGATCCACCTCTACGCAGACGACACCATTCTGTATACTTCCGGCCCTTCTTTGGACACTGTTAACAACCCTCCAGGCAAGCTTCAATGCCATACAACTCCCCTTCCGTGGCCTCCAATTGCTCTTAAATACAAGTAAAACTAAATGCATGCTCTTCAACCGATCGCTACCTGCACCTACCCGCCTGTCCAAAATCACTACTCTGGACGGCTCCGACTTAGAATACGTGGACAACTACAAATACTTAGGTGTCTGGTTAGACTGTAAACTCTCCTTCCAGACCCATATCAAACATCTCCAATCCAAAGTTAAATCTAGAATTGGCTTCCTATTTCGCAACAAAGCATCCTTCATTCATGCTGCCAAACATACCCTTGTAAAACTGACCATCCTACCAATCCTCGACTTTGGCGATGTCATTTACAAAATAGCCTCCAATACCCTACTCAACAAATTGGATGCAGTCTATTACAGTGCAATCCGTTTTGTCACCAAAGCCCCATATACTACCCACCATTGCGACCTGTACGCTCTCGTTGGCTGGCCCTCGCCAAACCCACTGGCTCCATGTCATCTACAAGACCCTGCTAGGTAAAGTCCCCCCTTATCTCAGCTCGCTGGTCACCATAGCATCTCCCACCTGTAGCACACGCTCCAACAGGTATATCTCTCTAGTCACCCCCAAAACCAATTCTTTCTTTGGCCGCCTCTCCTTCCAGTTCTCTGCTGCCAATGACTGCAACGAACTACAAAAATCTCTGAAACTGGAAACACTCCCTCACTAGCTTTAAGCACCAACTGTCAGAGCATCTTACAGATTATTGCACCTGTACATAGCCCACCTATAATTTAGCCCAAACAACTACCTCTTGCCCAACTGTATTTGATTTATTTATTTATTTTGCTCCTTTGCACCCCATTATTTTATTTCTACTTTGCACATTCTTCCATTGCAAAACTACCATTCGTGTTTTACTTGCTATATTGTATTTACTTTGCCACCATGGCCTTTTTTTGCCTTTACCTCCCTTCTCACCTCATTTGCTCACATTGTATATAGACTTGTTTATACTGTATTATTGACTGTATGTTTGTTTTACTCCATGTGTAACTCTGTGTCGTTGTATCTGTCGAACTGCTTTGCTTTATCTTGGCCAGGTCGCAATTGTAAATGAGAACTTGTTCTCAACTTGCCTACCTGGTTAAATAAAGGTGAAATAAATAAATAAAATAAAAAATAAAAGGATACTATTTTTGACAATATATCGTATGGACTATAAATCGCAATATTATTTTTTGCGCTAGTTGGCTGTACTTGCACCAAAACTCCAGTATTTTTCCTTCATAGCCTGCTCTCCATCTTTTTAAATAGGGAGACAATTTGTTTTCAGCACTTTTATTTCAATGACTGATCAAAACTTGTTCTCTCTCTTTTGCCCCCGAGCAGCAGACATATGATGAGCAATAAGATTGGAACAACGAATCGCAATAAAAATCACAGCACATATCCTATCGTGAGGTCCCTAGCAATTCCCAGCCCTTACCTGTCATGCAGGTGAAAGAGGACCCAAAAGCGACTTGGCGAAAACAGAGTCTTTAATCCAGTAAAGTAAATACAAACAAAAAACACAACTTTCACTCGAAATGACGAGGACAAACTGGAGACTCGATCTTGAACAGCAGGTGAACAGCAGGTTGCCTCGGGAAGGCACTTGAACCAGACAGACTCAGACACCTGCTCACCACGCAGCATCTGAGGAAAACACGACACGACAGGGCGATACACAAACACAGCACGGTGAATTCTAGACAAGGAACCGACAGGACAGGAACGGAACACAAAGGAAGAAATAGGGACTCTAATCAGGGGAAAGGATCGGGAACAGGTGTGGGAAGACTAAATGATTGATTAGGGGAATAGGAACAGCTGGGAGCAGGAACGGAACGATAGAGAGAAGAGAGAGCGAGAGAGTGAGAGAGGGAGGGGGAGAGAGAGGGATAGAAAGAGGGAAAGAACCTAATAAGACCAGCAGAGGGAAACGAATAGAATGGGAAGCACAGGGACAAGACAAGATAATAAATGACAAAACATGACAGTACCCCCCACTCACCGAGCGCCTCCTGGCGCACTCGAGGAGGAATCCTGGCGGCAACGGAGGAAATCATCAATGAGTGAACGGTCCAGCACGTCCCGAGACGGAACCCAACTCCTCTCCTCAGGACCGTAACCCTCCCAATCCACTAAGTATTGGTGACCCCGTCCCCGAGAACGCATGTCCATGATCTTATGTACCTTGTAAATAGGTGCGCTCTCGACAAGGACGGGAGGGGGGAGGGAAGACGAACGGGGTGCGAAGAAAGGGCTTAACACAGGAGACATGGAAGACAGGATGGACGCGACGAAGATGTCGCGGAAGAAGCAGTCGCACAGCGACAGGATTGACGACCTGGGAGACACGGAACGGACCAATGAACCGCGGAGTCAACTTACGAGAAGCTGTCGTAAGAGGAAGGTTGCGAGTGGAAAGCCACACTCTCTGGCCGCAACAATACCTTGGACTCTTAATCCTGCGTTTATTGGCGGCTCTCACAGTCTGTGCCCTGTAACGGCAAAGTGCAGACCTCACCCTCCTCCAGGTGCGCTCACAACGTTGGACAAACGCTTGAGCGGAGGGAACGCTGGACTCGGCAAGCTGGGATGAGAACAGAGGAGGCTGGTAACCCAGACTACTCTGAAACGGAGATAACCCGGTAGCAGACGAAGGAAGCGAATTGTGAGCGTATTCTGCCCAGGGAGCTGTTCTGCCCAAGACGCAGGGTTTCTGAAAGAAAGGCTGCGTAGTATGCGACCAATCGTCTGATTGGCCCTCTCTGCTTGACCGTTAGACTGGGGATGAAACCCGGAAGAGAGACTGACGGACGCACCAATCAAACGACAGAACTCCCTCCAAAACTGTGACGTGAATTGCGGGCCTCTGTCTGAAACGGCGTCTAACGGGAGGCCATGAATTCTGAATACATTCTCGATAATGATTTGTGCCGTCTCCTTAGCGGAAGGAAGTTTAGCGAGGGGAATGAAATGTGCCGCCTTAGAGAACCTATCGACAACCGTAAGAATCACAGTCTTCCCCGCAGACAAAGGCAGACCGGTAATGAAGTCTAGGGCGATGTGAGACCATGGTCGAGAAGGAATGGGGAGCGGTCTGAGACGACCGGCAGGAGGAGAGTTACCCGACTTAGTCTGCGCGCAGTCCGAACAAGCAGCCACGAAACGGCGCGTGTCACGCTCCTGAGTCGGCCACCAAAAGCGCTGGCGAATAGACGCAAGAGTGCCTCGAACACCGGGATGACCAGCTAACTTGGCAGAGTGAGCCCACTGAAGAACAGCCAGACGAGTGGAAACAGGAACGAAAAGGAGGTTACTAGGACAAGCGCGCGGCGACGCAGTGTGCGTGAGTGCTTGCTTAACCTGTCTTTCAATTCCCCAGACTGTTAACCCGACAACACGCCCATAAGGAAGAATCCCCTCGGGATCAGTAGAAGCCACAGAAGAACTAAACAGACGGGATAAGGCATCAGGCTTGGTGTTCTTGCTACCCGGACGGTAAGAAATCACAAACTCGAAACGAGCGAAAAACAACGCCCAACGAGCTTGACGGGCATTAAGTCGTTTGGCAGAACGGATGTACTCAAGGTTCTTATGGTCTGTCCAAACGACAAAAGGAACGGTCGCCCCCTCCAACCACTGTCGCCATTCGCCTAGGGCTAAGCGGATGGCGAGCAGTTCACGGTTACCCACATCATAGTTGCGCTCAGATGGCGACAGGCGATGAGAAAAATAAGCGCAAGGATGAACCTTATCGTCAGACTGGAAGCACTGGGATAGAATGGCTCCCACGCCTACCTCTGAAGCGCCAACCTCGACAATGAATTGTCTAGTGACGTCAGGAGTAACGAGGATAGGAGCGGACGTAAAACGTTCTTTTAGAAGATCAAAAGCTCCCTGGGCGGAACCGGACCACTTAAAACACGTCTTGACAGAAGTAAGAGCTGTGAGAGGGGCAGCAACTTGACCGAAATTACGAATGAAACGCCGATAGAAATTAGCGAAACCTAAAAAGCGCTGCAACTCGACACGTGACCTTGGAACGGGCCAATCACTGACAGCTTGGACCTTAGCGGAATCCATCTGAATGCCTTCAGCGGAAATAACGGAACCGAGAAAAGTAACGGAGGAGACATGAAAAGAGCACTTCTCAGACTTTACGTAGAGACAATTCTCTAAAAGGCGCTGTAGAACACGTCGAACGTGCTGAACATGAATCTCGAGTGACGGAGAAAAAATCAGGATATCGTCAAGATAGACAAAAACAAAGATGTTCAGCATGTCTCTCAGAACATCATTAACTAATGCCTGAAAAACAGCTGGCGCATTGGCGAGACCAAACGGCAGAACCCGGTACTCAAAATGCCCTAACGGAGTGTTAAACGCCGTTTTCCACTCGTCCCCCTCTCTGATGCGCACGAGATGGTAAGCGTTACGAAGGTCCAACTTAGTAAAGCACCTGGCTCCCTGCAGAATCTCGAAGGCTGATGACATAAGGGGAAGCGGATAACGATTCTTAACCGTTATGTCATTCAGCCCTCGATAATCCACGCAGGGGCGCAGAGTACCGTCCTTCTTCTTAACAAAAAGAACCCCGCCCCGGCCGGAGAGGAAGAAGGCACTATGGTACCGGCGTCAAGAGACACAGACAAATAATCCTCGAGAGCCTTACGTTCGGGAGCCGACAGAGAGTATAGTCTACCCCGAGGAGGAGTGGTCCCCGGAAGGAGATCAATACTACAATCATACGACCGGTGAGGAGGAAGGGAGTTGGCTCGGGACCGACTGAAGACCGTGCGCAGATCATGATATTCCTCCGGCACTCCTGTCAAATCGCCAGGTTCCTCCTGAGAAGTAGGGACAGAAGAAACGGGAGGGATGGCAGACATTAAACACTTCACATGACAAGAAACGTTCCAGGATAGGATAGAATTACTAGACCAATTAATAGAAGGATTATGACATACTAGCCAGGGATGACCCAAAACAACAGGTGTAAACGGTGAACGAAAAATCAAAAAAGAAATAGTCTCACTGTGGTTACCAGATACTGTGAGGGTTAAAGGTAGTGTCTCAAATCTGATACTGGGAAGATGACTACCATCTAAGGCGAACATGGGCGTAGGCTTCTCTAACTCTCTGAAAGGAATGTCATGTTTCCGAACCCATGCTTCGTCCATGAAACAACCCTCAGCCCCAGAGTCTATCAAGGCACTACATGTAGCACCGAACCGGTCCAGCGTAGATGGACCGACAAAGTAGTACAGGATCTTGATGGAGAGACTTGAGTAGTTGCGCTCACCTGTAGCCCTCCGCTTACAGATGAGCTCTGGCTTTTACTGGACATGAATTAACAAAATGTCCAGCAACTCCGCAATAGAGGCACAGGCGGTTGGTGATCCTCCGTTCCCTCTCCTTAGTCGAGATGCGAATCCCTCCCAGCTGCATGGGCTCAGACTCTGAGCCAGAGGAGGGAGATGGTTGCGATGCGGAGCAGGGAAACACCGTTGATGCGAGCTCTCTTCCACGAGCCCGGTGACGAAGATCTACCCGTCGTTCTATGCGGATGGCGAGAGCAATCAAAGAGTCCACATCTGAAGGAACCTCCCGGGAGAGAATCTCATCCTTAACCACTGCGTGGAGTCCCTCCAGAAAACGAGCGAGCAGCGCCGGCTCGTTCCACTCACTAGAGGCAGCAAGAGTGCGAAACTCAATAGAATAATCCGTTATGGACCGTTCACCTTGGCATAAGGAAGCCAGGACCCTAGAAGCCTCCCTACCAAAAACTGAACGGTCAAAAACCCGAATCATCTCCTCTTTAAAGTTCTGGAACTTGTTAGAGCAATCAGCCCTTGCCTCCCAGATAGCTGTGCCCCATTCTCGAGCCCGGCCAGTAAGGAGTGAAATGACGTAAGCAACCCGAGCTCTCTCTAGAGTATGTGTTGGGTTGGAGAGAGAACACAATCTCACACTGCGTGAGAAAGGAGCGGCACTCAGTGGGCTGCCCGGAGTAGCAAGGTGGGTTATTAACCCTAGGTTCTGGAGGCTCGGCAGGCCAGGAAGTAACAGGTGGCACGAGACGTAGACTCTGGAACTGTCCAGAGAGGTCGGAAACCTGAGCGGCCAGGTTCTCCACGGCATGGCGAGCAGCAGACAATTCCTGCTCGTGTCTGCCGAGCATGGCTCCTTGGATCTCGACGGCAGTGTAACGAGCGTCTGAAGTCGCTGGGTCCATTCCTTGGTCGGTTCCTTCTGTCATGCAGGTGAAAGAGGACCCAAAAGCGACTTGGCGAAAACAGAGTCTTTAATCCAGTAAAGTAAATACAAACAAAAAACACAACTTTCACTCGAAATGACGAGGACAAACTGGAGACTCGATCTTGAACAGCAGGTGAACAGCAGGTTGCCTCGGGAAGGCACTTGAACCAGACAGACTCAGACACCTGCTCACCACGCAGCATCTGAGGAAAACACGACACGACAGGGCGATACACAAACACAGCACGGTGAATTCTAGACAAGGAACCGACAGGACAGGAACGGAACACAAAGGAAGAAATAGGGACTCTAATCAGGGGAAAGGATCGGGAACAGGTGTGGGAAGACTAAATGATTGATTAGGGGAATAGGAACAGCTGGGAGCAGGAACGGAACGATAGAGAGAAGAGAGAGCGAGAGAGTGAGAGAGGGAGGGGGAGAGAGAGGGATAGAAAGAGGGAAAGAACCTAATAAGACCAGCAGAGGGAAACGAATAGAATGGGAAGCACAGGGACAAGACAAGATAATAAATGACAAAACATGACATTACCGTCATATGTTGGTGGTTTCTAGCTGGACGTATGTGGGTACCTGTCATGTTGGTGGTGTCTAGTTGTGGCTCCAGAAGGTTGAAGGAGAGAGTGTGGTTCAGCACGCTGAGGTTTCTACTCTCTTCTCTTCCTGCCGCTCTCTCCCAACTTCTCTCTCTTCCCTCTGTTATCGCTCTTGCTTCACCCTCTCCACTTAATTCACCTCTCTCTCTGGAGAGTCGGAGGACCACTGCTTGAGCATCTGGTGAAACAAATATAATAACTATACTAACAAAAATATAATGACAATAGAGAAAGCACTTCTCTCAACAAAGACACTGCAGGACTGATGTTACATGAGCACATTTGCAAAATTATTTTGGAGCTTAGAAATGGCTAAATAAAAGTGACTGACAAAAAAGATGGCAATGGGGGCTTGTGGATTTGCCTTCATTTACCTTGAAAGTTTATGTTTGATTTGAATATAGTCTCAGATAGACATTCTTGGGAATAGAGAATCAGTGCTTGATCTCTGGCACCGTTTGAAGTTTGAGAAGCTAGCACTTTAAGGATTGAGTGGTCCAATCAGTGAGTTTAAGCAGAGCGGTTTAAAACATAAAATGTTCCTATTGATTACCTTGTGCCAAGCGAGCAACTTCCTCCCCCTCCTGCTCTCTCTGCACCATGTGCGTGTCAGCTGCAGCTCTGTACTGTACTGTAATGTGTGAATTAGATGATGGTTCCTGTAGTAGATGTTGGTTCATCCAGTCTTTGGGCTCGTCCCACAGCGAAGGAAGAGAAGACCCTTCTGCCTGCAAAACAAACACACACAGGTACCTCTGCTGGCTGGCTCAGAAGGCCTTGACCATTGAAAAAACGGATGATAGCAAATCAACTACACCACAAGCCTAATTCAAGAGTCCCATAAGTATAGTTTTTGGCATGCTACACAGAACCAACATTTGCAGAGGCAGAAAGCAAAAGTGCAAGTCAGTATCTCTGTTAACAGGAGGTGACAGAAATGATCTGTGTAGAAACACTGAGTGTGAGTATATGTACCTGTGTGCTGAGCAGTCTCAGTGCTTCTGTCCAATGGGAGCGTAGTAAACTCTGCAGTCTGCTCACAAGCTCCTCTCTCTGCCCTTCGAGCCTCCTCCTGCTCTCCTCCAACAAAACAGACTGCTGCTTGGAGTGGGCCAGCCTGAGAGAGAGACACACACACAAAATGGGCAGAAACCACTACGAGTGCAAAAACCAACCTGGTGTGATAAACTTTCCGTGTGTGTGTGTGTGTGTGTGTGTGTGTGTGTGTGTGTGTGTGTGTGTGTGTGTGTGTGTGTGTGTGTGTGTGTTACCTGGTCTGGTAGTCCTGGGTGAGTGTCCGTGTGTGCTGCTGGTGTTGCTGTAACTGGGAGGAAAGTTCTCTCACATGGCGAGCACTCAGATCCAGCAGCTGATTCCTGAAAACACACGTCAAACACTGTGGAAGTGTGTGGGTTCAAGTTTCAATGTCACATGCACAAGTACAGTGAAATGCCTTTCTTGCAAACTCAAAACCCAACAATCAATAACAATGAAATACTGTAAACACACAAGAAAGAAGCAGTATGGAGAACACAATAAGTAAGTAAATAAGCGTACTATATACAGGGTCAGTTCCAAAAGCATATTTACAATGTCCAGGGATATTGGAGTGATGGAGGTAGATATGTATAGGGGTAAGGTGACTAGGAAACAGGATATAAGACAGAGTAGCAGCAGCTTGTATGTGAGTGGGTGTGTGTGTAGACACTATTAATGTATGTGCATTATATGTTTGAGTGAACAGATGATGGAGTGAGTATGTAGGTAGGGTCCTGTGAGTGCGCACAGGGCCCTAACAAAGTTAATTCACATAGTCCGTGTAGCTATTTTGTTAGCCATTTATAAGTCTTATTGCTTAGGGATAGAAGCTGTTCAAGAATCTGTTGGTGTCAGACTTGTTGCACCGGTACAGCTAGCTATGCAGAAGCAGAGTCTTTAGCAATTTTCCGGGCCTTCCTTCCACACTGACTGATACAGATGTCCTGGATGGCAGGGAGCTCGGCCCCAGTGATGTACTGGGCTGTCCGCACAACCCTCTGTAGCGCCATGTGATCGAGGGCGGTGCTGTTGCCATACCAAGCAGTGATACAGCCAGTCAAAATGCTCTCAATGGTACAGCTATAGAACTTTTTGAGGATTTGAGGGCCCATGCAAACTTTTTCTAACTCCTGAGGGGGACAACGAGGAACTTGAAGTTCTCGACCTGCTCCACTGTCAATGTGGACTACTACGTTTCCTGTAGTCCACGATCAGCTCCTTGGTCTTACTGACCTTAAAGGGAGAGGTTGTTGCTCTGGCACCACACTGCCAGGTCACTGACCTCCCTGTAGGCTGACTTGTTGTTGACGGTGATTAGATCTACCACCGTCGTGTTGTCAGCAAAGTTGATGGTGGTGTTAGAGTAGTGCGTGGGAGTACAGGCGGGAGCTCTTTTTGAGTGTCAGCATGGCGGAGGTGATGTAGCCTACCCTCACCACTACGGGTTGGCCCGTCAGGAAGTCCAGGATCCAGTTCCCGAGGGAGGTGTTCAGACCCAGAGTCCTAAGCTTGGTGAGCTTATTTACAATGACGGCCTACACAGGCCAAACCCGGACGACGCCGGGCCAATTGTGCGTCGCCCTATGTGAGAATGAACAGCATTCTCACATAGGTATTCCATTTATCTAGGTGGGTGAGGGCAGTGTGTAGAGTGATTGAGTCATCTATGGATCTGTTGGAGCGGTATGCAAATTGGAGTGGGTCTAGGATGTCTGGGATGGTGGAGTTAATGTGTGCCATAACCAGCCTCTCAAAGCACTTCATGATTACAGAAGTGAGTGCTACATGATGGTGGTCATATTAAAACATGTGGGGATTACAGACTGGGACAAGGAGGGTGAAAATGACCGTGAAAATGCCTGCCAACTGTCCTGCGCATGCTCTGAGAACACACCCTGGAATACCGTCGGGCCCCACGGAATTGTGGGTGTTGCCCTGATTGAAGACCTTTCATGTGGTCCTCGGAGAGCGAGATCACCCAATCCTCTTGGTCGGGGAAGGCCCTCACACCCAGCACAAAGCATGCATAAAATGCATTGAGTTAGTCTGGTAAAGAGGCATCGTTGGGCAGATCACGGTTGGGTCTTCCTTCGTAATCCATAATGGACTGTAGCCCCTGCCACATGTGGTGGACGTCGGAGGCTGTGTAATATGATTCCACTTTGTTCCTATATTGTCCTGCTCGTTTGACTCTGCAGAGGTCATAGCAGGACTTCTTGTACTTATTCCTGTCTATGGCCGTAGCCTTAGGGTTGTCTATGATAGCTGTGTGTGGTAGCCCAGTTCTTTAGTTTAGCACCAACATTGGTGTTAATCCAAGGTTTTTGATTGGGAAGCAGCGAACCCTCACCGTGGGGATGTCGTCGCTGATGCATTTTCTAATAAAGCCTGTAACAGAGGTGGTTAGCTTGTCAATGTTATCGGCACAGTCTCAAAACATATTCCAATCAGCGTTAGCAAAGCAGTCCTAATCTCTGTTTCTGGTGACCATTTATCAATGGAGCAAGTCACGGGTACTTCCTGTTTTAGTTTCTGCTTGTAAAACAGTTAGCAGAAGTACAGAGTCATGATCTGATTTGCCAAATGGCAGACGAGAGAGGGCCTTGTATGCTTGCTTGTGGGTAAAATAACTGTGGTCTAGGACTTTATCACCCCTAGTGGCGTTTGTGTTTACCTGTGCTGTTCTTTCAGGGCAATGTGTTCCTGCTGTGAAGCTGACAGTCTCTCAGTCTCCTGTTTCAGCTTTACTTCCAACTGAGAATGCTGGGCTTCAAATCGGGCCTACGCGCACACACACACACACACACCTTTTGTAAACAAACCCCCAGACCCCCAAATTTGTAAACAACCCCCCAGAGTCATAAGATCTTGTAAACACAGACAAATAGATATGTACCTGTTCCAGAGCCCAGTCCATGCGCTCCGTGTCCCACTCTCTCCGCGCCTCCAGTTTCTCCTCCTCCAGCTGTAGCAGTCTCCCCCTCACTTTGGCCAACTCTCCCCTCACCTCCTCCAACACCTGTCTTACCTCCAACAAATGCTGCTCCTCTCGCTGCTTGCACTCCTACAAACAAACACATGCACATACACACACAGGATGGTGTCAATTTAGAATGAACTCCAATTCAAGATGCTTTGAGTTATTTAAAGGACATTGATTCCATTAGGTACACTTCATGCACAATTTTAAAAAACACTTCATAAATGGAAATGCTAGTTAGAGACTGCTGTTAGTTGCTAATTAAGAGCTGCTTTCAAGGCTTCCGTTTGCGGCAAACATGTTACTTAGTAACAATTTCAATTGAATGATTTAAACGGACATTCCAAAATGTTGGACAGGAGAGACAAACCCACCCTCTCCTCTTGTAGTTGATTGGCTAGCTGGACTGTCTGGTCCTCCAGCGATCTTCTCTCATTGGCTGTTTGCTCCTGGAGGCAGGTCAGAGCAGTCTGGGCTTCCTGGGCATGTAGATGCAACTCGTCTCGCTCCACACACAAGAGCTCACACTCACGCCTACAATCACACAGAGACCCTTCCAACTCCACCAGCCGCAGGTCCTACACACACACACACACACACACACACACACACACACAGATAGGTGTAAATGATAGTTTGAGAGTATGTGACTGTGTGTGTGAGTTACTCACCAGCTGTCTGTTGGTTATCTGTAGTTCCTCAGTGTGTTTCTGCTCTTGCTCCAGGGCCTCGGCAACCTGAGCAAGAGACTGCTCTAATTGACCAAGGGTCTGGAAAACAAACATGCACGCACACACTCGTAGTGACATTTGTGAATCCTATGTAATAACAACAGCCAATGACAGTCGCGCCACTTGGTTTGGTATAAATATGTGGGATGGTGGTGTGGAAATGTAAGCACTGTCAAATTCAAACAGAGCTATGGATGCAAGGCAGCAACATGTTAAATCTTTGTAAGCACATAAATACTGTGTTTGTGCTACCTCTTGCTGCTTTGTATGTCGTCTCTCCGCCAGCTCCTTCTCTTGCTGTAGTCTCTTCACTCCCTCACTCTTCTCCTGCTCATGTTTCCTCCAGCCTTCAACCACCATAGCCAGGGTCTGATAGACATACACACAGGTTATTAGTAATATATGGTGACAGCTCCACCTTTGCCTCTGATATTTTCACCATATACAGTACGAGTGAAAAGTTTGGACACACCTACTCATTTGTATTTATTGGGGATCCCCATTAGCTGCTGCCTATTCTTCCTGGGGTCCAAACACACCAAAGCACCCACATTACATATAAAACAAAATATAAAACAGTGAACTATGTTTGTACTAAATGAGCTAAAGATAAAACAAGCATATCCACAACAGAACATTTAATACCACCATACAACATCAATGTGTGCGTAAGCATGTTTTTGTACCTGTGTCTCTCATTCAAGGGTATTTCTTTATTTGTACTATTTTCTACATTGAAGAATAATAGTGAAGACATCAAAATTATTAAATAACACACATGGAATCACGTAGCAACCAAATCAAAATATGTTAAGTTAATTTGTGGAATTTCTTTCCTTAATGCATTTGAGCCATCAGTTGTGTTGTGACAAGGGAGGGGTGGTATACAGAAGATAACCCTATTTGGTAAAAGTCCATATTATGGCAAGAACAGCTCAAATCAGCAAAGAGAAACGACAGTCCATCATTACTTTAAGACATGAAGCTCAGTCAAAACGGAAAATGTCAGTAACTTTTAAAGTTTATTCAAGTGCAGACGCAAAAACCATCAAGCGCTAGGATTAAACTGGCTCTCATGAAGACCACCACAGGAAAGGAAGACCCAGAGTTAGACCCAGAGTTACCTCTGCTGCAGAGGATAAGTTCATTAGAGTTAACTGCACCTCAGATTGCAGCCCGTCAGAGTTCAAGTAACAGACACATCTCAACATCGACTGATCAGAGAAGACTGCGAGAATCAATGGATATTAAACGGGTGAAAATCTGTCCTTTGGTCTGATGAGTCTAATTAGTAGATTTCTGGTTCCAACTGCCATGTCTTTGTGAGATGCAGAGTAAGTGGACAGATGATCTCTGCATGTGTGGTTCTCACATGACGTATGGAGGTGGTGTGACGGTACTTTTCTGGTGACACTGTCTGTGATTTATTATATTTATTTAGGCAAACTTAACCAGCATGGCTACCACAGCGATACACCATCCCATCTGGTGTGCACTTAGTGGGACTACCATTTGTTGGTCAACAGGACAATGACCCAAAACACACCTCTAGGCTGTGTAAGCGCTATTTGACCAAGAAGGAGAGTGATGGAGTGCTGCATCAGACGACCTGGCCTTCACAATCACCCGACCACAACCCAATTGAAATGATTTGGGATGAGTTGGAGCGCAGAGTGAAGGAAAAGCAGCCAACAAGTGCTCAGCATATGTGGGAACTCCTTCAAGACTGTTGGAAAAACATTTCAGTTGAAGCTGGTTGAGAGAATGCCAAGAGTGTGCAAAGTTGTCATCAAGGAAAAGGGTGGGTAATTTGAAGAACCGAAAATCTCAAATATATTTTGATTTGTTTAACACTATTTTGGTTACTACATGATTCCATGTGTTATTTCACAGTTTAGATGTCTTCAATATTATTCTACAATGTAGAAAATAGTACAAATAAAGAAAAATTCTTGAAAGAGCAGGTGTGTCCAAACTTTTGACAGGTACTGTAGATCCTAAAGATGTGCATGTGTGTGGGAGAGAGCTAGAGAGAGAGAGAAACAGAGAGAGCGCAAGAGTGTATATGAGTGTAAGGTGTGTCCACACCTTATCCAGCTGCTCGATCATGACGTCCTTCTTCCGGTCAGCTGACAAAGCGAGAGCCAATCTTTGCTGCAGCTCCAGAGCCTTACTCTGCAAAACCAGCACGTGCCGCTCACACTGCTAGAGACACACTTAACGTCACAAACCTGCAGCCCCTGCACGTCACACTGCTCCTGACTAGGGTTGTCCCGAAACCAATATTGGGATAGTGGTACCGTGACAACCCTACTACAGACGCACAGTTACACACCAGGCAGCACCTGCCCCTCACACACACACACACACACACACACACACACATCTGCCCCTCATACTGGCACATAGAGAGGGGTTAGACACTGACCAGGCTAAAGCAGGTCTGATCCTCAGGAATTGGAAGGTATTGGGGCCAAAGATCATATCAGGATCAGTGTTTGTGTGTTTACCTTGCGGCTGGTCCTCTCCCTGTCTAGGCTCTCCCTAAGGAGAGTGGCTTCCGGGGAGAAGACACCATCAGAACGCAGATGAGAAGAATAACGCGGGAACAACTCCTCTAAACCTCCTACCCCACCACTGGAGAAGAGAATAAGAAAAGTGCAATTTGTTTTACATTTAGTCAAATACGTACCGACTACATAGCTATTATAGAGAAAACAAAAATATATCAAAAAACTAAAATAGAGAAGGTGTATAGTGTTACCCAAGTAGCTGTGAGGTGCTGTCACTGTTAAATGACTGGTTGGGACTCTCTGTAACACTGCTGCCTCCTGCAGGACAATAGAGGGAATACCATATTGGCAAAGTTTGTGTGTGTTTGTGAGAGTGGCGTGTCTGTCTGTCTCCTTTTTCTTCAGTGTGTGTAATCCATTCCCTGAATCCCAGCCCCCTAGGCACAGATCTAAGAGGATTGGATAGGTGTAAGCAATATGGTGGTGGTTCCAACTAGGGTTGGGTGATGTCAACCTCTGTCCTATCGTGATTATTTTCCCATAAAACATTGTTATATACACGATGCGATCACCCCCCAAAAAGTGTGCTAAAACTACAGTTGTGCTATAGCGCAAAATAAAATGCAACTCAAGCCCGATGAGGAGGATTTGATGGCTCATTGTGTCAAAAACCGCACTCAGGTCGATGTTGAGGGCATCAGGAGAGGTGGTCATTGACAACTTTGAGGATTGCAGTTTCAGTACTGTGGAGGGAGTGGAAACCAGAATGGGAGGGCTCGGAATAGGTTGATGATTAGCAGGTGGGTTTGTAATTAAGAGGCAACAGTCCGTTCCAGAGTCTTGGCAAGGAAGGGAAGGTTGGTAATGGGGTGGAAGTTATTGAGGATGGTAGGGTCTAGCCCTGGCATTTTTAAGATGGTGGTGATAGCAGCTGTTTTGCAGTTGGAGGAGACTGTTCCGTGGGCAAGGGAGAGATTAGAGATGTGTACGATATATGGGCAGCGAGCAGACTGATGAGAAAAGTAGAGAGGATCCAAGGAGCAAGTTGTAGTCTTGGATGACATGAGTTTTGAGATGGGGCAAATTCTGAGACGGGTTTCAGGGGTGACGGTTGGGAGGTTAACAGGGGAAGGTGCGGCTGAGGGAGAATTATCAGTCAGTGATGAGTTTATTTGGGTGAACTTGTCCTTGAAAAACTGAAGGAAGGAGTTGCAGAGTTCAGTGGAGGAAGTAGAGAAGGTGTCATCATGGGCTGAAGTGGTTTGCTGACAGTCGAGAACAGTTTGGGAGTTCTTATTGAATGATGTTTGAGAAGTAGGCAGACCTGGCAGCATCTGTTGGTGGAGAGGTAGTTTGTAGTCCTCAGCGTGGGCAGTGAGCCCAGACTTCCAGCTCAGGCGCTCCAGTTGGCAGCCAGCTTGCTTCAGGGCGAGAGCTCAGGGGTAAACCAGGGGAGGAGAAGGAAACAGGTTTAGTTTGGATTGGGTCCAGAGAGTTGAGGGAGACAGAGCAGTGTTTGAATTGAGCAGCTAGTTCACCAGGTGTGTTGGGGGGTGTGGTCAAGGGGCAGGGCAGCGCAATTGGCATCAGAGTTGGAGGAGGCCAACAGCTTTGATGTTATGGAAGGAGATAAGGCATTTGTCAGTGTTGTGGGGTGAGTATGAGGGCAGAAATTAAGTATCTTGTGGAACAGAGATGGGGAAATATTAGTTAAGTTGAGGCCAACAGAGCAGATGAGATCTGGTATGTTTCCCTTGATGTGAGTGGGAAAACTGACAAGTTGGGTAATATTAACAGTCCAGAACAGCAATGAAAGAGGCAGGTTTTGAGTGATGAGTCCATGTGAATTTTCATCATCTCCAAGCAGGGAGAGAGTGGGAGAGCAATGGTGAGTAGTCCAGACAGGAATGATTCATTAACTTTAGGAAGACAGTACACAAGGATAGTGGTAATAGAGCAGGATGATTTGTAAGCAATGTATTCAAACAAGATAGTAGGGACAGAGTTCAGCTATTTTGATTTACAGTTACAGTATACAGTAGAGCAAGGGCGGCACCACGGCTGGTGGAGTGGGGGTGACACAGGTAGCCATAACCAGCAGGAGTAGCATGGTTAAGAGAAAATAAATCACTGGGTTGTTGCCAAGTTTCAGTTAGGAGGAGGAAGTCTAGCTTGTTGTCAGATATTAGTTCATGGAGCAAGGGGGCTTTGTTCATTGATCGAGTGTTGAGGCAAGCAAAGTTAGTATTGTCAAACAGAGGTGAGTTTATGGATAGTGGTACAGTAGGTTGAAGGGGACGTAGTCAGTCATGGTTTACTGTACAAGATGGATTGGAAGTAGGGCGTGAGTGAGACGAGAGAGAGTTAATGTTGCTACCAGTAGTATAGTTGACAGACCAGTTGCGACGTGAGCTATGATGCAGGTAGCAGCGTCTACGTAGGATGCCCGATGAGTGGGCGGGATAAGGACATCATAGGAGAGCCGGAGCCGTTAGTTATTATTCATGCGACGAAAATCAGGGGGGAGTAGTATTTGGTCGGGATAAAACAGGGAGTGGGAATCCATACTATTCCAGGGCAGAGAGCAAACACGAGGAACAGAGAGGAGCCCGTGGGCAGGTGCATGACAGCAATTTAGATCAAATAAAATTACAGATGAATCCACACAGAAACCCCCACGGTTAGCAAAACAGCAAGCCATAGCCCAACTAGCCTACTCTAAACCAGCTAGCACTAGAACCCACAGTCAAAAACACGTGAAATACAATCCTCGCCAGCAGAGCAAAAGAAAGAGAGCGGAAACCTAATGAGATTGACGGCAGGGGTCCATGCGATGGCAAAAGAGTGGAGGCTAGGTCGGGAGCGCTTCGGTGGAGAGGCCCTATAACTAGCCAGAGAAAAAACGGTAGCGGCAGGAGCTACTCCGGGCCGCAGGAGAGTCAGAGGGAAACCCGATAGGTATTCCAGAGGGAGATATGGCGGGGGACATCCAAAATAGATACATTCTCTAGGCAATAATCCAAAAGGTGGGTCAGACAACCAGGAGGCTTGCGATCAGAGGAAGAATACAGGCAGATGATCACAGCAGCGCTATCCAGACTATTTTTTTATTTGATTTGTCAGTACATTATGTAAATGTTTTGCTGATACAGTGGTTCAGTTATAGGTTTCTAGCTTTCTAGTTAAATAGAAAGCTAGCTTACACTAATAAGCCAAGGTTGTCAAAGTCACAGAACTTTGGTAGTTGCACTTCTGATTATACTATTTACATAATTAAATGAATACTTTGCTTGTGACTGACAGGTAACAAAATAAAGAACGTCAAAGTGGAACTCCATTGTGGCCTTGTTTTCCATATTTTTTTTGCAAGAGGTAGATCTTGGTTTACATTTGGACTTGGCATGTGATCTTAGGCTTGAAAAAGTTGTTGACCACTGGGCTATAGCAAATAGGAATAGGCCAATTAGAATGTCACCTGTCCTGCGATACTTTTTACTCCACGGCACCAGTCAAGTTCAAATACGCTAAACCGTCGATCACATGTCGTCGCCATAGACGATGGCTGTCAAACATTGTCAATAGATAATTCCATCATAATATCGCCCCACCCTAGTTTCACCTCCATCATGCCCTCTGACAAGTCAGGTGGATTTTTAGATATATATTTTTTGACATATTGTGGACATCCATCCATTCCTCTATGATCTGTGCCTATGGGGGGGGGGGGGGGGGGGGTACAGGCTATGGGTTGGTTTGGGATAGAAGGAGAGTCTCCAGGGTCTCACCCTCCGTCTCCAATGTGGGTGTGCTTCTCAGCATGTTTTGAAGGTGAGCTCTGACATTCTCCATGTCCTGGATATGTCTCCTGCCATTCTGCAACCAACACACCAACATGTCACACACACAATCGCACACGTGTCGGATGTAAGGGGTAAGTTACACTGAGTCTGCTGCTGTAGTCCACACTGGTGTTGAGATTATCACCCATCTTCCTCTCCCTCCTCCTCCTGTCTCCCCCTGGGGGAGGGGCTATGAAGGTTCAGGGGGGATCTATCCATACCCCCTTCCTCCCCCCCCAGCTGAGGCGAAGAAAACTGAAATGACACCTGTCTAGAGACACAGAGATAGTTAGAGTGAGACATGACACTGTCCATCAACCAGTCTGTCTATTTGCATGTTGAAAACCCAGTCTTATTTCTGGGCAAGGGGGGGGTGAGGTTGTTTCTGGGAGCATAGGGATTGTTTCTGGACAGGGCTCAGGTTACCTGTGAGTGTGGCCTGGTGATGGTTGACCTTTGGCCTGGAGATCTCGGGTGAGTTGCAGCGAGGAGTAGAGGCGGGCTGTGACCTCACAAGACTCATCCCACGGGGAACGGTGCGAGGAAGGCCAAGAGCGGATCAGAGAGGGGGAGGCTTGTTTAGAAAGGGAAGCAGTGAGGATAGAAATGGGGGGAGGAGAAGTGGGGGCTGATATATGCAAAGGTTCTTTGTCACTTAGTAGTTCTTCACACCTGGTTGATGCCATCCCTGAACAGAGTAAACAGTCAGTGTAGAAAATACTGAATCAGTCAGAGTTTCTGTACAATCACCAACCACATGAGCTAGTTACTTATGGTCACAAATAACTTTCGCAGTGTACTCGTTCGTCAGCTAACGTTACTTAGCTAGCAAACTAACCAACGTTAACTGTTGCAGTACATTTGATTTTTCTGAAAAAAGTTCCTATTTAATTCGCTAGTTAATTAGCAACAAAATAAACCAAAACATTAACCAACTTAGTGAGCAAATAACACAGAGGTAACGTTAGTCAATTAACGTTAACTAGGCAATTTTGATGCCGTTTGTTTGTTGTGGCAACGTCGGTAGTCCAGCAACAGGAAAGTGACTAACCCTAAGATTTGGCTGTATAAAGTTATGACGACAGCTAGCAATATATGGGAGACCAACATTTTCAAAACAAGCTAGCGTACTGTAGATTATAGTGACGCATAACGGTAAAACAAACTCGGCTAGCTAACAAGCGACATTAGTTTAGTATGACTCTGGTTAGGCTAACAAACACACAATCCCACCCTACCTATCGGTTGAGAGTGGCTGTGTACGTACCCGCTACAATTGGAAAACTCCTGGGCGCGAAAAGGTAGTGGATAGCTAACTTACTGTGCCAAGCTATCCTTCAGTGGTAGCTTCTAGCTAACGTTACCAGGAGGCTATCAACATCTAGTCAGTATATTGATGCTCTTTGGTACAGTGCTAACAGGGGGGGGGAACTCCCGGGGCCCGATTTAAAAAAACAATAATAAAAAAAATCGCGCTTGGTTGTGTTAACTAGCGGCACTTCCGCTTGTTTAAGATACCCACACATGCGATGACATCTTCTGGTTTCAATTATGTTTCTCAAGACTCTCATCATCACTCAATACCTAGGTTTACCTCCACTGTATTCACATCCTACCATACCTTTTTCTGTACATTATACCTTGAAGCTATTTCATCACCCCCAGAAACCTCCTTTTACTCTCTGTTCCAGACGACAAATTTTTCATTGCTTTTAGCAGTACCCTTATCCTACTTTTCCTCTGGTGATGTAGAGGTGAATCCAGGCCCTGCAGTGCCTAGCTCCACTCCTATTCCCCAGGCGCTCTCTTTTGATGACTTCTGTAACCGTAATAGCCTTGGTATCATGCATGTTAACCTCTCTGAACCAACCATCCCGGATCCGGTGTAATTGTCATCAGCAACGCTGAATAGCATAGCGCCACTGTCAAATAATATTACTAGAAAATATTAATATTCATGAAATCACAAGTGCAATATTGAAAAACACATCTTAGCCTTTTGTTAATCCACCCGTCGTCTCAGATTTTAAATGATGCTTTACAGCGAAAGCAATACAAGCGTTTCTGTAAGTTTATCGATCGCTTGACAAAACAATAAGTACACTTTAGCATCAGGTAACTTGATCAAGAAAATCAGAAAAGCAATCAAATTCATCGTTTACCTTTGATCTTCAGATGTTTTCACTCACGAGACTCCCAGTTAGACAACAAATGTTCCTTTTGTTCCATAAAGAATAAAAAAAAAATCCAAATACCTCAGTTAGTTTGAGTTATGCCAAGGAATCCACCGGAAAGAGCGGTCACGACAACACAGACACAAATTCCAAATTATATCCATGTCCACAGAAACATGTCAAACGTTTTTTTATAATCAATCCTCAGGGTGTTTTTCAAATATCTATTCGATAATATATCAACCAGGACAGTTGGCTTTTCACTAGGACCGGAAGTAACAATGGCCACCTTTCTCTTTTGCGCACAACTCCCTCTGAGAGTGATCACCATAGCACGCGCTCCAGCAGGTATATCTCTCTGGTCACCCCCAAAAACAATTCTTTCTTTGGCCGCCTCTCCTTCCAGTTCTCTGCTGCCAATGACTGGAACGAACTACAAAAATCTCTGAAACTGGAAACACTTATCTCCCTCACTAGCTTTAAGCACCAGCTGTCAGAGCAGCTCACAGATTACTGCACCTGTACATAGCCCATCTATAATTTAGCCCAAACAACTACCTCTTTCCCTACTGTATTTATTTTATTTCTTTCTTTTGCTCCTTTGCACCCCATTATTTTTATTTTGCATTCTACTTTGCACATTCTTCCAAATCAACCATTCCAGTGTTTTACTTGCTATATTGTATTTACTTTGCCACAATGGCCTTTTTTTGCCTTTACCCCCCTTATCTCACCCCATTTGCTCACATCGTATATATAGACTTGTTTACATTTACATTTACATTTAAGTCATTTAGCAGACGCTCTTATCCAGAGCGACTTACAAATTGATGCATTCACCTTATGACATCCAGTGGAACAACCACTTTACAATAGTGCATCTAAATATTTTAAGGGGGGGGTGAGAAGGATTACTTTATCCTATCCTAGGTATTCCTTAAAGAGGTGGGGTTTCAAGTGTCTCCGGAAGGTGGTGATTGACTCCGCTGTCCTGGCGTCGTGAGGGAGTTTGTTCCACCATTGGGGAGCCAGAGCAGCGAACAGTTTTGACTGAGCTGAGCGGGAACTGTACTTCCTCAGTGGTAGGGAGGCGAGCAGGCCAGAGGTGGATGAACGCAGTGCCCTTATTTGGGTGTAGGGCCTGATCAGAGCCTGGAGGTACTGAGGTGCCGTTCCCCTCACAGCTCCGTAGGCAAGCACCATGGTCTTGTAGCGGATGCGAGCTTCAACTGGAAGCCAGTGGAGAGAGCGGAGGAGCGGGGTGACGTGAGAGAACTTGGGAAGGTTGAACACTAGACGGGCTGCGGCGTTCTGGATGAGTTGTAGGGGTTTAATGGCACAGGCAGGGAGCCCAGCCAACAGCGAGTTGCAGTAATCCAGACGGGAGATGACAAGTGCCTGGATTAGGACCTGCGCCGCTTCCTGTGTGAGGCAGGGTCGTACTCTGCGGATGTTGTAGAGCATGAACCTACAGGAACGGGCCACCACCTTGATGTTAGTTGAGAACGACAGTTTGTTGTCCAGGATCACGCCAAGGTTCTTAGCGCTCTGGGAGGAGGACACAATGGAGTTGTCAACCGTGATGGCGAGATCATGGAACGGGCAGTCCTTCCCCGGGAGGAAGAGCAGCTCCGTCTTGCCGAAGTTCAGCTTGAGGTGGTGATCCGTCATCCACACTGATATGTCTGCCAGACATGCAGAGATGCGATTCGCCACCTGGTCATCAGAAGGGGGAAAGGAGAAGATTAATTGTGTGTCGTCTGCATAGCAATGATAGGAGAGACCATGTGAGGTTATGACAGAGCCAAGTGACTTGGTGTATAGCGAGAATAGGAAAGGGCCTAGAACAGAGCCCTGGGGGACACCAGTGGTGAGAGCGCGTGGTGAGGAGACAGATTCTCGCCACGCCACCTGGTAGGAGCGACCTGTCAGGTAGGACGCAATCCAAGCGTGGGCCGCGCCGGAGATGCCCAACTCGGAGAGGGTGGAGAGGAGGATCTGATGGTTCACAGTATCGAAGGCAGCCGATAGGTCTAGAAGGATGAGAGCAGAGGAGAGAGAGTTAGCTTTAGCGGTGCGGAGCGCCTCCGTGATACAGAGAAGAGCAGTCTCAGTTGAATGACTAGTCTTGAAACCTGACTGATTTGGATCAAGAAGGTCATTCTGAGAGAGATAGCGGGAGAGCTGACCAAGGACGGCACGTTCAAGAGTTTTGGAGAGAAAAGAAAGAAGGGATACTGGTCTGTAGTTGTTGACATCGGAGGGATCGAGTGTAGGTTTTTTCAGTTGTTTCTACTGTATTATTGACTATGTTTGGTTTACTCCATGTGTAACTCTGTGTTGTATGTGTCGAACTGCTTTGCTTTATCTTGGCCCGATCGCAATTGTAAATGAGAACTTGTTCTCAACTTGCCTACCTGGTTAAATAAAGGTGAAATAAATCAAATCAGAGTTGAACCAACCAATAAGAATGCTTTAAATATACCTTTCTTTAGAGGCAAGTGGAAACATAACCAACATTTGGACCCCCGAAGTAGCCTTGGACACCCCCTGGCCAACCCATGTATAAAACTCTAGTTCCACCACTAAGTAGTACTTGAAATTATTTTACACAACTGTTTGTATGAAGGTTCCCCAACCACCACAAATATTTTCCGTTTTTGGGATATTTTTATTTTCAACATGCGCAGTAGGTGGCGGCATGCACATTCGAACGCCATTATTATACCAGAGAAGAAGGAAACGACTGGTGTGTAAGACTTCAATACCGGACGTGTCGTATCTTAAACAAGCGGAAGTGCCGCTAGTTAACACAACCAAGCGCGATTTTTTTTATTATTGTTTTTTAAATCAGGCCCCGGGAGTTTCCCCCCTGTTAGCACTGTACCAAAGAGCATCAATATACTGACTAGATGTTGATAGCCTCCTGGTAACGTTAGCTAGAAGCTACCACTGAAGGATAGCTTGGCACAGTAAGTTAGCTATCCACTACCTTTTCGCGCCCAGGAGTTTTCCAATTGTAGCGGGTACGTACACAGCCACTCTCAACCGATAGGTAGGGTGGGATTGTGTGTTTGTTAGCCTAACCAGAGTCATACTAAACTAATGTCGCTTGTTAGCTAGCCGAGTTTGTTTTACCGTTATGCGTCACTATAATCTACAGTACGCTAGTTTGTTTTGAAAATGTTGGTCTCCCATATATTGCTAGCTGTCGTCATAACTTTATACAGCCAAATCTTAGGGTTAGTCACTTTCCTGTTGCTGGACTACCGACGTTGCCACAACAAACAAACGGCATCAAAATTGCCTAGTTAACGTTAATTGACTAACGTTACCTCTGTGTTATTTGCTCACTAAGTTGGTTAATGTTTTGGTTTATTTTGTTGCTAATTAACTAGCGAATTAAATAGGAACTTTTTTCAGAAAAATCAAATGTACTGCAACAGTTAACGTTGGTTAGTTTGCTAGCTAAGTAACGTTAGCTGACGAACGAGTACACTGCGAAAGTTATTTGTGACCATAAGTAACTAGCTCATGTGGTTGGTGATTGTACAGAAACTCTGACTGATTCAGTATTTTCTACACTGACTGTTTACTCTGTTCAGGGATGGCATCAACCAGGTGTGAAGAACTACTAAGTGACAAAGAACCTTTGCATATATCAGCCCCCACTTCTCCTCCCCCCATTTCTATCCTCACTGCTTCCCTTTCTAAACAAGCCTCCCCTCTCTGATCCGCTCTTGGCCTTCCTCGCACCGTTCCCCGTGGGATGAGTCTTGTGAGGTCACAGCCCGGCTCTACTCCTCGCTGCAACTCACCCGAGATCTCCAGGCCAAAGGTCAACCATCACCAGGCCACACTCACAGGTAACCTGAGCCCTGTCCAGAAACAATCCCTATGCTCCCAGAAACAACCTCACCCCCCCCCCTTGCCCAGAAATAAGACTGGGTTTTCAACATGCAAATAGACAGACTGGTTGATGGACAGTGTCATGTCTCACTCTAACTATCTCTGTGTCTCTAGACAGGTGTCATTTCAGTTTTCTTCGCCTCAGCTGGGGGGGAGGAAGGGGGTATGGATAGATCCCCCCCTGAACCTTCATAGCCCCTCCCCCAGGGGGAGACAGGAGGAGGAGGGAGAGGAAGATAGGGTGTTGGTAGAGGAGATGGGTGATAATCTCAACACCAGTGTGGACTACAGCAGCAGACTCAGTGTAACTTACCCCTACATCCGACACGTGTTTGTTGTATGTGTGCGATTGTGTGTGTGACATGTTGGTGTGTTGGTTGCAGAATGGCAGGAGACATATCCAGGACATGGAGAATGTCAGAGCTCACCTTCAAAACATGCTGAGAAGCACACCCACATTGGAGACGGAGGGTGAGACCCTGGAGACTCTCCTTCTATCCCAAACCAACCCATAGCCTGTACCCCCCCCCCCATAGGCACAGATCATAGAGGAATGGATGGATGTCCACAATATGTCAAAAAATATATATCTAAAAATCCACCTGACTTGTCAGAGGGCATGATGGAGGTGAAACTAGGGTGGGGCGATATTATGATGGAATTATCTATTGACAATGTTTGACAGCCATCGTCTATGGCGACGACATGTGATCGACGGTTTAGCGTATTTGAACTTGACTGGTGCCGTGGAGTAAAAAGTATCGCAGGACAGGTGACATTCTAATTGGCCTATTCCTATTTGCTATAGCCCAGTGGTCAACAACTTTTTCAAGCCTAAGATCACATGCCAAGTCCAAATGTAAACCAAGATCTACCTCTTGCAAAAAAAATATGGAAAACAAGGCCACAATGGAGTTCCACTTTGACGTTCTTTATTTTGTTACCTGTCAGTCACAAGCAAAGTATTCATTTAATTATGTAAATAGTATAATCAGAAGTGCAACTACCAAAGTTCTGTGACTTTGACAACCTTGGCTTATTAGTGTAAGCTAGCTTTCTATTTAACTAGAAAGCTAGAAACCTATAACTGAACCACTGTATCAGCAAAACATTTACATAATGTACTGACAAATCAAATAAAAAAATAGTCTGGATAGCGCTGCTGTGATCATCTGCCTGTATTCTTCCTCTGATCGCAAGCCTCCTGGTTGTCTGACCCACCTTTTGGATTATTGCCTAGAGAATGTATCTATTTTGGATGTCCCCCGCCATATCTCCCTCTGGAATACCTATCGGGTTTCCCTCTGACTCTCCTGCGGCCCGGAGTAGCTCCTGCCGCTACCGTTTTTTTCTCTGGCTAGTTATAGGGCCTCTCCACCGAAGCGCTCCCCGACCTAGCCTCCACTCTTTTGCCATCGCATGGACCCCTGCCGTCAATCTCATTAGGTTTCCGCTCTCTTTCTTTTGCTCTGCTGGCGAGGATTGTATTTCACGTGTTTTTGACTGTGGGTTCTAGTGCTAGCTGGTTTAGAGTAGGCTAGTTGGGCTATGGCTTGCTGTTTTGCTAACCGTGGGGGTTTCTGTGTGGATTCATCTGTAATTTTATTTGATCTAAATTGCTGTCATGCACCTGCCCACGGGCTCCTCTCTGTTCCTCGTGTTTGCTCTCTGCCCTGGAATAGTATGGATTCCCACTCCCTGTTTTATCCCGACCAAATACTACTCCCCCCTGATTTTCGTCGCATGAATAATAACTAACGGCTCCGGCTCTCCTATGATGTCCTTATCCCGCCCACTCATCGGGCATCCTACGTAGACGCTGCTACCTGCATCATAGCTCACGTCGCAACTGGTCTGTCAACTATACTACTGGTAGCAACATTAACTCTCTCTCGTCTCACTCACGCCCTACTTCCAATCCATCTTGTACAGTAAACCATGACTGACTACGTCCCCTTCAACCTACTGTACCACTATCCATAAACTCACCTCTGTTTGACAATACTAACTTTGCTTGCCTCAACACTCGATCAATGAACAAAGCCCCCTTGCTCCATGAACTAATATCTGACAACAAGCTAGACTTCCTCCTCCTAACTGAAACTTGGCAACAACCCAGTGATTTATTTTCTCTTAACCATGCTACTCCTGCTGGTTATGGCTACCTGTGTCACCCCCACTCCACCAGCCGTGGTGCCGCCCTTGCTCTACTGTGTACTGTAACTGTAAATCAAAATAGCTGAACTCTGTCCCTACTATCTCGTTTGAATACATTGCTTACAAATCATCCTGCTCTATTACCACTATCCTTGTGTACTGTCTTCCTAAAGTTAATGAATCATTCCTGTCTGGACTACTCACCATTGCTCTCCCACTCTCTCCCTGCTTGGAGATGATGAAAATTCACATGGACTCATCACTCAAAACCTGCCTCTTTCATTGCTGTTCTGGACTGTTAATATTACCCAACTTGTCAGTTTTCCCACTCACATCAAGGGAAACATACCAGATCTCATCTGCTCTGTTGGCCTCAACTTAACTAATATTTCCCCATCTCTGTTCCACAAGATACTTAATTTCTGCCCTCATACTCACCCCACAACACTGACAAATGCCTTATCTCCTTCCATAACATCAAAGCTGTTGGCCTCCTCCAACTCTGATGCCAATTGCGCTGCCCTGCCCCTTGACCACACCCCCCAACACACCTGGTGAACTAGCTGCTCAATTCAAACACTGCTCTGTCTCCCTCAACTCTCTGGACCCAATCCAAACTAAACCTGTTTCCTTCTCCTCCCCCTGGTTTACCCCTGAGCTCTCGCCCTGAAGCAAGCTGGCTGCCAACTGGAGCGCCTGAGCTGGAAGTCTGGGCTCACTGCCCACGCTGAGGACTACAAACTACCTCTCCACCAACAGATGCTGCCAGGTCTGCCTACTTCTCAAACATCATTCAATAAGAACTCCCAAACTGTTCTCGACTGTCAGCAAACCACTTCAGCCCATGATGACACCTTCTCTACTTCCTCCACTGAACTCTGCAACTCCTTCCTTCAGTTTTTCAAGGACAAGTTCACCCAAATAAACTCATCACTGACTGATAATTCTCCCTCAGCCGCACCTTCCCCTGTTAACCTCCCAACCGTCACCCCTGAAACCCGTCTCAGAATTTGCCCCATCTCAAAACTCATGTCATCCAAGACTACAACTTGCTCCTTGGATCCTCTCTACTTTTCTCATCAGTCTGCTCGCTGCCCATATATCGTACACATCTCTAATCTCTCCCTTGCCCACGGAACAGTCTCCTCCAACTGCAAAACAGCTGCTATCACCACCATCTTAAAAATGCCAGGGCTAGACCCTACCATCCTCAATAACTTCCACCCCATTACCAACCTTCCCTTCCTTGCCAAGACTCTGGAACGGACTGTTGCCTCTTAATTACAAACCCACCTGCTAATCATCAACCTATTCCGAGCCCTCCCATTCTGGTTTCCACTCCCTCCACAGTACTGAAACTGCAATCCTCAAAGTTGTCAATGACCACCTCTCCTGATGCCCTCAACATCGACCTGAGTGCGGTTTTTGACACAATGAGCCATCAAATCCTCCTCATCGGGCTTGAGTTGCATTTTATTTTGCGCTATAGCACAACTGTAGTTTTAGCACACTTTTTGGGGGGTGATCGCATCGTGTATATAACAATGTTTTATGGGAAAATAATCACGATAGGACAGAGGTTGACATCACCCAACCCTAGTTGGAACCACCACCATATTGCTTACACCTATCCAATCCTCTTAGATCTGTGCCTAGGGGCTGGGATTCAGGGAATGGATTACACACACTGAAGAAAAAGGAGACAGACAGACACGCCACTCTCACAAACACACACAAACTTTGCCAATATGGTATTCCCTCTATTGTCCTGCAGGAGGCAGCAGTGTTACAGAGAGTCCCAACCAGTCATTTAACAGTGACAGCACCTCACAGCTACTTGGGTAACACTATACACCTTCTCTATTTTAGTTTTTTGATATATTTTTGTTTTCTCTATAATAGCTATGTAGTCGGTACGTATTTGACTAAATGTAAAACAAATTGCACTTTTCTTATTCTCTTCTCCAGTGGTGGGGTAGGAGGTTTAGAGGAGTTGTTCCCGCGTTATTCTTCTCATCTGCGTTCTGATGGTGTCTTCTCCCCGGAAGCCACTCTCCTTAGGGAGAGCCTAGACAGGGAGAGGACCAGCCGCAAGGTAAACACACAAACACTGATCCTGATATGATCTTTGGCCCCAATACCTTCCAATTCCTGAGGATCAGCCCTGCTTTAGCCTGGTCAGTGTCTAACCCCTCTCTATGTGCCAGTATGAGGGGCAGATGTGTGTGTGTGTGTGTGTGTGTGTGTGAGGGGCAGGTGCTGCCTGGTGTGTAACTGTGCGTCTGTAGTAGGGTTGTCACGGTACCACTATCCCAATATTGGTTTCGGGACAACCCTAGTCAGGAGCAGTGTGACGTGCAGGGGCTACAGGTTTGTGACGTTAAGTGTGTCTCTAGCAGTGTGAGCGGCACGTGCTGGTTTTGCAGAGTAAGGCTCTGGAGCTGCAGCAAAGATTGGCTCTCGCTTTGTCAGCTGACCGGAAGAAGGACGTCATGATCGAGCAGCTGGATAAGGTGTGGACACACCTTACACTCATATACACTCTTGCGCTCTCTCTGTTTCTCTCTCTCTAGCTCTCTCCCACACACATGCACATCTTTAGGATCTACAGTACCTGTCAAAAGTTTGGACACACCTGCTCTTTCAAGAATTTTTCTTTATTTGTACTATTTTCTACATTGTAGAATAATATTGAAGACATCTAAACTGTGAAATAACACATGGAATCATGTAGTAACCAAAATAGTGTTAAACAAATCAAAATATATTTGAGATTTTCGGTTCTTCAAATTACCCACCCTTTTCCTTGATGACAACTTTGCACACTCTTGGCATTCTCTCAACCAGCTTCAACTGAAATGTTTTTCCAACAGTCTTGAAGGAGTTCCCACATATGCTGAGCACTTGTTGGCTGCTTTTCCTTCACTCTGCGCTCCAACTCATCCCAAATCATTTCAATTGGGTTGTGGTCGGGTGATTGTGAAGGCCAGGTCGTCTGATGCAGCACTCCATCACTCTCCTTCTTGGTCAAATAGCGCTTACACAGCCTAGAGGTGTGTTTTGGGTCATTGTCCTGTTGACCAACAAATGGTAGTCCCACTAAGTGCACACCAGATGGGATGGTGTATCGCTGTGGTAGCCATGCTGGTTAAGTTTGCCTAAATAAATATAATAAATCACAGACAGTGTCACCAGAAAAGTACCGTCACACCACCTCCATACGTCACGTGAGAACCACACATGCAGAGATCATCTGTCCACTTACTCTGCATCTCACAAAGACATGGCAGTTGGAACCAGAAATCTACTAATTAGACTCATCAGACCAAAGGACAGATTTTCACCCGTTTAATATCCATTGATTCTCGCAGTCTTCTCTGATCAGTCGATGTTGAGATGTGTCTGTTACTTGAACTCTGACGGGCTGCAATCTGAGGTGCAGTTAACTCTAATGAACTTATCCTCTGCAGCAGAGGTAACTCTGGGTCTAACTCTGGGTCTTCCTTTCCTGTGGTGGTCTTCATGAGAGCCAGTTTAATCCTAGCGCTTGATGGTTTTTGCGTCTGCACTTGAATAAACTTTAAAAGTTACTGACATTTTCCGTTTTGACTGAGCTTCATGTCTTAAAGTAATGATGGACTGTCGTTTCTCTTTGCTGATTTGAGCTGTTCTTGCCATAATATGGACTTTTACCAAATAGGGTTATCTTCTGTATACCACCCCTCCCTTGTCACAACACAACTGATGGCTCAAATGCATTAAGGAAAGAAATTCCACAAATTAACTTAACATATTTTGATTTGGTTGCTACGTGATTCCATGTGTGTTATTTAATAATTTTGATGTCTTCACTATTATTCTTCAATGTAGAAAATAGTACAAATAAAGAAATACCCTTGAATGAGAGACACAGGTACAAAAACATGCTTACGCACACATTGATGTTGTATGGTGGTATTAAATGTTCTGTTGTGGATATGCTTGTTTTATCTTTAGCTCATTTAGTACAAACATAGTTCACTGTTTTATATTTAGTTTTATATGTAATGTGGGTGCTTTGGTGTGTTTGGACCCCAGGAAGAATAGGCAGCAGCTAATGGGGATCCCCAATAAATACAAATGAGTAGGTGTGTCCAAACTTTTCACTCGTACTGTATATGGTGAAAATATCAGAGGCAAAGGTGGAGCTGTCACCATATATTACTAATAACCTGTGTGTATGTCTATCAGACCCTGGCTAAGGTGGTTGAAGGCTGGAGGAAACATGAGCAGGAGAAGAGTGAGGGAGTGAAGAGACTACAGCAAGAGAAGGAGCTGGCGGAGAGACGACATACAAAGCAGCAAGAGGTAGCACAAACACAGTATTTATGTGCTTACACAGATTTAACATGTTGCTGCCTTGCATCCATAGCTCTGTTTGAATTTGACAGTGCTTACATTTCCACACCACCATCCCACATATTTATACCAAACCAAGTGGCGCGACTGTCATTGGCTGTTGTTATTACATAGGATTCACAAATGTCACTACGAGTGTGTGCGTGCATGTTTGTTTTCCAGACCCTTGGTCAATTAGAGCAGTCTCTTGCTCAGGTTGCCGAGGCCCTGGAGCAAGAGCAGAAACACACTGAGGAACTACAGATAACCAACAGACAGCTGGTGAGTAACTCACACACACAGTCACATACTCTCAAACTATCATTTACACCTATCTGTGTGTGTGTGTGTGTGTGTGTGTGTGTGTGTGTGTGTGTGTGTGTGTGTGTGTGTGTGTGTGTGTGTGTGTGTGTGTGTGTGTGTGTGTGTGTGTGTGTGTGTGTAGGACCTGCGGCTGGTGGAGTTGGAAGGGTCTCTGTGTGATTGTAGGCGTGAGTGTGAGCTCTTGTGTGTGGAGCGAGACGAGCTGCATCTACATGCCCAGGAAGCCCAGACTGCTCTGACCTGCCTCCAGGAGCAAACAGCCAATGAGAGAAGATCGCTGGAGGACCAGACAGTCCAGCTAGCCAATCAACTACAAGAGGAGAGGGTGGGTTTGTCTCTCCTGTCCAACATTTTGGAATGTCCGTTTAAATCATTCAATTGAAATTGTTACTAAGTAACATGTTTGCCGCAAACGGAAGCCTTGAAAGCAGCTCTTAATTAGCAACTAACAGCAGTCTCTAACTAGCATTTCCATTTATGAAGTGTTTTTTAAAATTGTGCATGAAGTGTACCTAATGGAATCAATGTCCTTTAAATAACTCAAAGCATCTTGAATTGGAGTTCATTCTAAATTGACACCATCCTGTGTGTGTATGTGCATGTGTTTGTTTGTAGGAGTGCAAGCAGCGAGAGGAGCAGCATTTGTTGGAGGTAAGACAGGTGTTGGAGGAGGTGAGGGGAGAGTTGGCCAAAGTGAGGGGGAGACTGCTACAGCTGGAGGAGGAGAAACTGGAGGCGCGGAGAGAGTGGGACACGGAGCGCATGGACTGGGCTCTGGAACAGGTACATATCTATTTGTCTGTGTTTACAAGATCTTATGACTCTGGGGGGTTGTTTACAAATTTGGGGGTCTGGGGGTTTGTTTACAAAAGGTGTGTGTGTGTGTGCGCGTAGGCCCGATTTGAAGCCCAGCATTCTCAGTTGGAAGTAAAGCTGAAACAGGAGACTGAGAGACTGTCAGCTTCACAGCAGGAACACATTGCCCTGAAAGAACAGCACAGGTAAACACAAACGCCACTAGGGGGTGATAAAGTCCTAGACCACAGTTATTTTACCCACAAGCAAGCATACAAGGCCCTCTCTCGTCTGCCATTTGGCAAATCAGATCATGACTCTGTACTTCTGCTAACTGTTTTACAAGCAGAAACTAAAACAGGAAGTACCCGTGACTTGCTCCATTGATAAATGGTCACCAGAAACAGAGATTAGGACTGCTTTGCTAACGCTGATTGGAATATGTTTTGAGACTGTGCCGATAACATTGACAAGCTAACCACCTCTGTTACAGGCTTTATTAGAAAATGCATCAGCGACGACATCCCCACGGTGAGGGTTCGCTGCTTCCCCAATCAAAAACCTTGGATTAACACCAATGTTGGTGCTAAACTAAAGAACTGGGCTACCACACACAGCTATCATAGACAACCCTAAGGCTACGGCCATAGACAGGAATAAGTACAAGAAGTCCTGCTATGACCTCTGCAGAGTCAAACGAGCAGGACAATATAGGAACAAAGTGGAATCATATTACACAGCCTCCGACGTCCACCACATGTGGCAGGGGCTACAGTCCATTATGGATTACGAAGGAAGACCCAACCGTGATCTGCCCAACGATGCTTCTTTACCAGACTAACTCAATGCATTTTATGCATGCTTTGTGCTGGGTGTGAGGGCCTTCCCCGACCAAGAGGATTGGGTGATCTCGCTCTCCGAGGACCACATGAAAGGTCTTCAATCAGGGCAACACCCACAATTCCGTGGGGCCCGACGGTATTCCAGGGTGTGTTCTCAGAGCATGCGCAGGACAGTTGGCAGGCATTTTCACGGTCATTTTCACCCTCCTTGTCCCAGTCTGTAATCCCCACATGTTTTAATATGACCACCATCATGTAGCACTCACTTCTGTAATCATGAAGTGCTTTGAGAGGCTGGTTATGGCACACATTAACTCCACCATCCCAGACATCCTAGACCCACTCCAATTTGCATACCGCTCCAACAGATCCATAGATGACTCAATCACTCTACACACTGCCCTCACCCACCTAGATAAATGGAATACCTATGTGAGAATGCTGTTCATTCTCACATAGGGCGACGCACAATTGGCCCGGCGTCGTCCGGGTTTGGCCTGTGTAGGCCGTCATTGTAAATAAGCTCACCAAGCTTAGGACTCTGGGTCTGAACACCTCCCTCGGGAACTGGATCCTGGACTTCCTGACGGGCCAACCCGTGGTGGTGAGGGTAGGCTACATCACCTCCGCCATGCTGACACTCAAAAAAGAGCTCCCGCCTGTACTCCCACGCACTACTCTAACACCACCATCAACTTTGCTGACAACACGACGGTGGTAGATCTAATCACCGTCAACAACAAGTCAGCCTACAGGGAGGTCAGTGACCTGGCAGTGTGGTGCCAGAGCAACAACCTCTCCCTTTAAGGTCAGTAAGACCAAGGAGCTGATCGTGGACTACAGGAAACGTAGTAGTCCACATTGACAGTGGAGCAGGTCGAGAACTTCAAGTTCCTCGTTGTCCCCCTCAGGAGTTAGAAAAAGTTTGCATGGGCCCTCAAATCCTCAAAAAGTTCTATAGCTGTACCATTGAGAGCATCTTGACTGGCTGTATCACTGCTTGGTATGGCAACAGCACCGCCCTCGATCACATGGCGCTACAGAGGGTTGTGCGGACAGCCCAGTACATCACTGGGGCCGAGCTCCCTGCCATCCAGGACATCTGTATCAGTCAGTGTGGAAGGAAGGCCCGGAAAATTGCTAAAGACTCTGCTTCTGCATAGCTAGCTGTACCGGTGCAACAAGTCTGACACCAACAGATTCTTGAACAGCTTCTATCCCTAAGCAATAAGACTTATAAATGGCTAACAAAATAGCTACACGGACTATGTGAATTAACTTTGTTAGGGCCCTGTGCGCACTCACAGGGCCCTACATACTCACTCCATCATCTGTTCACTCAAACATATAATGCACATACATTAATAGTGTCTACACACACACCCACTCACATACAAGCTGCTGCTACTCTGTCTTATATCCTGTTTCCTAGTCACCTTACCCCTATACATATCTACCTCCATCACTCCAATATCCCTGGACATTGTAAATATGCTTTTGGAACTGACCCTGTATATAGTACGCTTATTTACTTACTTATTGTGTTCTCCATACTGCTTCTTTCTTGTGTGTTTACAGTATTTCATTGTTATTGATTGTTGGGTTTTGAGTTTGCAAGAAAGGCATTTCACTGTACTTGTGCATGTGACATTGAAACTTGAACCCACACACTTCCACAGTGTTTGACGTGTGTTTTCAGGAATCAGCTGCTGGATCTGAGTGCTCGCCATGTGAGAGAACTTTCCTCCCAGTTACAGCAACACCAGCAGCACACACGGACACTCACCCAGGACTACCAGACCAGGTACACACACACACACACACACACACACACACACACACACACACACACACACACACACACACACACACACACACACACACACACACACACACACACACACCAGGTTGGTTTTTGCACTCGTAGTGGTTTCTGCCCATTTTGTGTGTGTGTCTCTCTCTCAGGCTGGCCCACTCCAAGCAGCAGTCTGTTTTGTTGGAGGAGAGCAGGAGGAGGCTCGAAGGGCAGAGAGAGGAGCTTGTGAGCAGACTGCAGAGTTTACTACGCTCCCATTGGACAGAAGCACTGAGACTGCTCAGCACACAGGTACATATACTCACACTCAGTGTTTCTACACAGATCATTTCTGTCACCTCCTGTTAACAGAGATACTGACTTGCACTTTTGCTTTCTGCCTCTGCAAATGTTGGTTCTGTGTAGCATGCCAAAAACTATACTTATGGGACTCTTGAATTAGGCTTGTGGTGTAGTTGATTTGCTATCATCCGTTTTTTCAATGGTCAAGGCCTTCTGAGCCAGCCAGCAGAGGTACCTGTGTGTGTTTGTTTTGCAGGCAGAAGGGTCTTCTCTTCCTTCACTGTGGGACGAGCCCAAAGACTGGATGAACCAACATCTACTACAGGAACCATCATCTAATTCACACATTACAGTACAGTACAGAGCTGCAGCTGACACGCACATGGTGCAGAGAGAGCAGGAGGGGGAGGAAGTTGCTCGCTTGGCACAAGGTAATCAATAGGAACATTTTATGTTTTAAACCGCTCTGCTTAAACTCACTGATTGGACCACTCAATCCTTAAAGTGCTAGCTTCTCAAACTTCAAACGGTGCCAGAGATCAAGCACTGATTCTCTATTCCCAAGAATGTCTATCTGAGACTATATTCAAATCAAACATAAACTTTCAAGGTAAATGAAGGCAAATCCACAAGCCCCCATTGCCATCTTTTTTGTCAGTCACTTTTATTTAGCCATTTCTAAGCTCCAAAATAATTTTGCAAATGTGCTCATGTAACATCAATATGGTTTGCACTGGCCCAAAAGTGTGTATAATGATTGCACTGTAGAGTCCTGCAGTGTCTTTGTTGAGAGAAGTGCTTTCTCTATTGTTATTGTCATTATATTTTTGTTAGTATAGTTATTATATTTGTTTCACCAGATGCTCAAGCAGTAGTCCTCCGACTCTCCAGAGAGAGAGGTGAATTAAGTGGAGAGGGTGAAGCAAGAGCGATAACAGAGGGAAGAGAGAGAAGTTGGGAGAGAGCGGCAGGAAGAGAAGAGAGTAGAAACCTCAGCGTGCTGAACCACACTCTCTCCTTCAACCTTCTGGAGCCACAACTAGACACCACCAACATGACAGGTACCCACATACGTCCAGCTAGAAACCACCAACATATGACGGTAAGGGCTGGGAATTGCTAGGGACCTCACGATAGGATATGTGCTGTGATTTTTATTGCGATTCGTTGTTCCAATCTTATTGCTCATCATATGTCTGCTGCTCAGGGGCAAAAGAGAGAAAACAAGTTTTGATCAGTCATTGAAATAAAAGTGCTGAAAACAAATTGTCTCCCTATTTAAAAAGATGGAGAGCAGGCTATGAAGGAAAAATACTGGAGTTTTGGTGCAAGTACAGCCAACTAGCGCAAAAAATAATATTGCGATTTATAGTCCATACGATATATTGTCAAAAATAGTATCCTTTTATTTTTTATTTTATTTATTTATTTCACCTTTATTTAACCAGGTAGGCAAGTTGAGAACAAGTTCTCATTTACAATTGCGACCTGGCCAAGATAAAGCAAAGCAGTTCGACAGATACAACGACACAGAGTTACACATGGAGTAAAACAAACATACAGTCAATAATACAGTATAAACAAGTCTATATACAATGTGAGCAAATGAGGTGAGAAGGGAGGTAAAGGCAAAAAAAGGCCATGGTGGCAAAGTAAATACAATATAGCAAGTAAAACACGAATGGTAGTTTTGCAATGGAAGAATGTGCAAAGTAGAAATAAAATAATGGGGTGCAAAGGAGCAAAATAAATAAATAAATCAAATACAGTTGGGCAAGAGGTAGTTGTTTGGGCTAAATTATAGGTGGGCTATGTACAGGTGCAATAATCTGTAAGATGCTCTGACAGTTGGTGCTTAAAGCTAGTGAGGGAGTGTTTCCAGTTTCAGAGATTTTTGTAGTTCGTTGCAGTCATTGGCAGCAGAGAACTGGAAGGAGAGGCGGCCAAAGAAAGAATTGGTTTTGGGGGTGACTAGAGAGATATACCTGTTGGAGCGTGTGCTACAGGTGGGAGATGCTATGGTGACCAGCGAGCTGAGATAAGGGGGGACTTTACCTAGCAGGGTCTTGTAGATGACATGGAGCCAGTGGGTTTGGCGAGGGCCAGCCAACGAGAGCGTACAGGTCGCAATGGTGGGTAGTATATGGGGCTTTGGTGACAAAACGGATTGCACTGTAATAGACTGCATCCAATTTGTTGAGTAGGGTATTGGAGGCTATTTTGTAAATGACATCGCCAAAGTCGAGGATTGGTAGGATGGTCAGTTTTACAAGGGTATGTTTGGCAGCATGAATGAAGGATGCTTTGTTGCGAAATAGGAAGCCAATTCTAGATTTAACTTTGGATTGGAGATGTTTGATATGGGTCTGGAAGGAGAGTTTACAGTCTAACCAGACACCTAAGTATTTGTAGTTGTCCACGTATTCTAAGTCGGAGCCGTCCAGAGTAGTGATTTTGGACAGGCGGGTAGGTGCAGGTAGCGATCGGTTGAAGAGCATGCATTTAGTTTTACTTGTATTTAAGAGCAATTGGAGGCCACGGAAGGGGAGTTGTATGGCATTGAAGCTTGCCTGGAGGGTTGTTAACAGTGTCCAAAGAAGGGCCGGAAGTATACAGAATGGTGTCGTCTGCGTAGAGGTGGATCAGAGACTCACCAGCAGCAAGAGCGACCTCATTGATGTATACAGAGAAAAGAGTCGGTCCAAGAATTGAACCCTGTGGCACCCCCATAGAGACTGCCAGAGGTCCGGACAGCAGACCCTCCGATTTGACACACTGAACTCTATCAGAGAAGTAGTTGGTGAACCAGGCGAGGCAATCATTTGAGAAACCAAGGCTGTCGAGTCTGCCGATGAGGATGTGGTGATTGACAGAGTCGAAAGCCTTGGCCAGATCAATGAATACGGCTGCACAGTATTGTTTCTTATCGATGGCGGTTAAGATATCGTTTAGGACCTTGAGCGTGGCTGAGGTGCACCCATGACCATCTCTGAAACCAGATTGCACAGCAGAGAAGGTATGGTGAGATTTGAAATGGTCGGTAATCTGTTGACTTGGCTTTCAAAGACCTTAGAAAGGCATGGTAGGATAGATATAGGTCTGTAGCAGTTTGGGTCCCCCCCCAAGAGTGTCCCCCCCTTCGTATCAAAGACTTGGACAGGGAGTGGTTATAAATGTCAGTGAAGACACTTGCCAGTTGGTCAGCGCATGCCTCCAGTACACGTCCTGATAATCCGTCTGGCCCTGTGACTTTGTGAATGATGACCTGTCTAAAGGTCTTATATCGGCTGCAGAGAGCGTGATCACACAGTCTTCCGGAACAGCTGATGCTCTCATGCATGTGAGAACATAGAAGTAGTTTCTCGTCTGATTTCTCGTCTGGTTTGTGTCACTGAGCAACTCTCGGCTGTGCTTCCCTTTTGTAGTCTAATGCCACATCAGACGAGTGTCATAGCCGGTGTAGTATGATTCGATCTTAGTCCTGTGTTGACGGTTCGTCGGAGGGCATAGCGGGATTCGTTATAAGCTTCCGGGTTAGAGTCCCGCGCCTTGAAAGCGGCAGCTCTATCCTTTAGCTCTGTGGATGTTGCCTGTAATCCATGGCTTCTGGTTGGGGTATGTACAGTGGGGCAAAAAATGATTTAGTCAGCCACCAATTGTGCATGTTCTCCCACTTAAAAAGATGAGAGGCTTTTAATTTTCATCATAGGTACACTTCAACTATGACAGACAAAATGAGGGGAAAAAATCCAGAAAATCACATTGTAGGATTTTTAATGAATTTATTGGTGGCTGACAAAATACTTTTTTGCCCCACTGTATGTACGGTCACTGTGGGGACGACGTCATCGATGCACTTATTGATGAAGCCAATGACTGATGTGGTGTACTCCTCAATGCCATCAGAGGAATCCTGGAACATATTCCAGTCTGTGCTAGCAAAACAGTCCTGTAGCTTAGTATCTGCCTCATCTGACCACTTTTTTATTGATCTAGTCATTGGTGCTTCCTGCTTTAATTTTTGCTTGTAAGCCGGAATCAGGAGGATTGAATTATGATCAGATTTGCCAAATGGTAGGAGAGCTTTGTATGCATCTCTGTGTGGAGTAAAGGTGGTCCAGAGTTTTATTTTCCCCTCTGGTTGCACATTTAACATGCTGATATAAATTTGGTTAAACTGATTTAAGTTTCCCTGCATTAAAGTCCCCTGCTACTTGGAGCGCCACCTCTGGGTGAGCGTGTTTGCTTATGGCGGAATACAGCTCATTCAATGCTGTCTTAGTGCCAGCCTCTGACTGTGGTGGTATGTAAACAGCTATGAAAAATGCAGATAAAATCTCTAGGTAGGTAGTGTGGTCTACAGTTTATCATGAGATATTCTACCTCAGGCAAGTAATAGCTCGAGACTTCCTTAGATATCGTGCACCAGTTGTTATTTACAAAAAAAATTCATAGTCCGCCGCCACTTGTCTTACCAGATGCCGCTGTTCTATCCTGCCGGTGCTGCGTATAACCACCCAGCTGTATGTTGATAGTGTCTTCATTCAGCCATGTCGCTGTGAAGCATTAAGATATTACAGTTTTTAATGTCCCTTTGGTAGTTTAGTCTTCCGCGTAGGTCATCTATTTTTATTGTCCAAAGATTGCAAGTTTGCTAGCAGAATGGAAGGAAGTGTTTTTTTTTGTTGTTGATCACGGGGCGGCAGGGTAGCCTAGTGGTTAGTGTTGGACTAGTAACCGGAAGGTTGCAAGTTCAAACCCCCGAGCTGACATGGTACAAATCTGTCGTTCTGCCCCTGAACAGGCAGTTAACCCACTGTTCCTAGGCCGTCATTGAAAATAAGAATTTTTTTCTTAACTGACTTGCCTGGTTAAGTAAAGGCAAAATTAAAAAAAAAAAATGTTTTTAAAAAAACATAAGAATTCTCAGAAGGCAGCCTGCACTCCGGCCCCTTTTTCTTACAAATGCAAATAAATGAACAAAAAACACAATCCTACACATCCTAGGTTAATCTCTCTACACAGCTAAATATACTCTACGCTTGTCTACATTGCCACTTTTCTGTGTGTTTGTGTCGCAGGACTTGAGGAGCTGTGTGACAGAGGGGGAGATCTGAGGGGATGTGTGGCGGAGGAAGAGGAGCATAAGGGAGAAAGACATAGAGCTGAGAGTGGAGAGAGGCAACAGTGGGCGGAGAGGGGTCCCAGCCTCACCTCTGGCCCTAGCTTTGACCCCGGAAGGAGGAGTGAACTACAGTACTATGTCGCCATGGTGAGTACCTCTCTCTTGCTATCTGTGACACACACGAACTCACACACACTCTGTCTGTGTTCTCTTTACTTTCACTTACACACAGTTCTCTAAAACTATGAACTAGGTTTGAATATTTCCCTGTTATTTTACAAAAGTTCCATCCCGAGAATTAGTCACTTTTCTCCCTGTATTTTCTGCCAAAACTGTAAGTGTATTTCTAAAGCATATGCAGTGCATTCGGAAAGTATTCAGACCCCTTGACTTTTTCCACATTTTGTTACATTACAGCCTTATTTTAAAGTTGATAAATAGTTTTTATCCTTCATCAATCTACACACAAATCTACCCATAATGACAAAGAAAAAACAGGTTTACATTTTTTCTTGCAAATTTATACAAAAAAGCATAGGAAATATCATGTTTACATAAGTATTCAGACACATTACTCTGTGCTTTGTTGAATAATATAATAATAATAATATATGCCATTTAGCAGACGCTTTTATCCAAAGCGACTTACAGTCATGTGTGCATACATTCTACGTATGGGTGGTCCCGGGGATCGAACCCACTACCCTGGCGTTACAAGCGCCATGCTCTACCAACTGAGCTAAGCACCTCTTGCAGCGATTACAAGCTTTGCACACCTGTATTTGGGGAGTTTCTCCCATTCTTCTCTGCATATCTTCAAGTTCTGTCAGGTTGGATGGGGAGCGTTACTGCACAGCTATTTTCGGGTCTCTCCAGAGATATTCGATCGGGTTCAAGTCCAGGCTCTGGCTGGGCCACTCGAGGACATTCAGAGACTTATCCCGAAGCCACTCCTGCTTTTTCTTGTCTGTGTGCTTAGGGTCATTGTCCTGTTGGAAGGGGAACCTTCGTCCCAGAAGCTGATTTTCATCAATGATATCTCTGTACTTTGCTCTGTTCATCTTTCCCTTGATCCTGACTTAGTCTTCTGGTCCCTGCCGCTAAAAAACATCCCCACAGCCTGATGCTGTCACCTTCTGGAAGGTTCTCCACAGATGAACTCTGGTTGTTGGTCACCTCCCTGTCCAAGGCCATTCTTTCCCGATTGCTCAGTTTGGCCAGGCAGCCAGCTTTAGGAAGAGTCTTGGTGGTTCCAAACTTCTTCTATTTAAGAATGATGGAGGCCACTGTGTTCTTGGGGACCTTCAATGCTGCAGAAATGTTTTGGAACCCTTCCCCAGACGACGACAGAGCCCAAGATGCAGCAAACCAAATAAAAACATACATTTACAGTTGTTTTTTTGTAGGGGGTGCTTAAGAGATTTAAAAGTCTAGGTTTGAGATATAATATGTCACCAACTACTGTTCCACAATATATATATTTTTTTATTTCTCTTTCTCAGATGTTCACTAATGGTGGCACTCTAACCATGCAAATTCCCATTGAGTAACAGCCGGGCTTGTGCAACATTCCATACCTTTTACAGGAATAAAATATACTGAACAATATAAATGCGACATGAAACAATTTTTAAAAATGTACTGAGTTACAGTTCATATAAGGAAATCAGTCAATTGAAATACATTTTTCAGGCCCTAATCTATGGATTTCACATGACTGGGAATATAGATATGCATCTGTTGGTCACGGATACGGCAGGGTAGCCTAGTGGTTAGGGCGGCAGGGTAGCCTAGTGGTTAGAACGTTGGACCTCCAAGCTGACAAGGTACAAATATGTCGTTCTGCCCCTGAACAGGCAGTTCTGTTCCTAGGGCGTCATTGAAAATAAGAATTTGTTCTTAACTGACTTGCCTAGTTAAATAAAGGTACAATAAAATACCTTTAAGAATTTTGGATGAAAAGCATGCCCAAATTAAACAGCCTGCTACTCGGGCCCAGAAGATAGGATATGCATATAACTGGTATAACTGATTTGGATAGAAAACAGTAAAGTTTCCAAAACTGTTAAAATAGTGTCTGTGAGTATAATAGAACTGATTTAGCAGGTGAAAACCTGAGAAATCCATTCAGGAAGTAGTTTTTTCCGGTTGAAATATTATAGATCATTTAGGATAAAAAACAACCTGACGATTGAATATAAACATTGTTTGACATGTTTCTATGAACTTCACGGATACAATTTGGATTTTTTTAACTGAGTTTGAGCCTGTGGATTACTGAAGAAAACGCGCTAACAAAATGTAGGTTATTGGATATAGAGAGACTTCATCGAACAATGAATCCCTTACCTTCCTTTTGTATCTCTATTTCTGAGTTTTGTAACGCTTCTGCTTGGCTGGTTACTGTTTGTAATAATTTGTCAACTGGGCTATGTTTTGGGCTAGGTATGCTTTCGCCAAAAAGCATTTTATAAATATGACACTGGTTGGTTTAACAAGAAGGTAATCTTTAAACCTATGTAAGATATGTTTTCTGAATTTTTATAATGAGCATTTCTGTAATTGAATTTGGCGCTCTGCAACCTCACTGGATGTTGGCCAGATGGGACGCTAGCGTCCCACGTAACCTAGAGAGGTTAAAAAGGTCAATATCTGGTGTGACCACCATTTTACCTCATGACACATCTCCTTCGTGTAGAGTTGGTCACGCTGTTGATTGTGAAATGTTGTCCCACTCCTCTTCAATGGCTTTGCTGGATATTGGCGGGAACTGGAACATGCTGTGTTACACGTCTATCTAGAGCATCCCGAACATACATGCTCAATGGGTGACATGTCTGGTGAGTATGCAGGCCATGGAAGAACTGGGACATTTTCGGCTTCCAGGAACAGAGCCTTGTGGCATGGGGCTGTGCATTATCATGCTGAAACATGAGGTGATTGCTAAATGGTATGACAATGGACCTGAGGATCTCATCATGGTATCTCTATGCATTCAAATTGCCATCGATAAAATGCAGTTGTGTCCATTGTCCGTAGCTTATGCCTGCCCATACCAGAACCCCACCACCACCCCACCATCTGTTCACAACATTGACATCAGCAAACCGCTTGCCCACACGATGCTGTCTGCCATCTGCCCGGTAAAGTTGAAACTGGGATTCATCTGTGAAGAGCATACATCTCGAATCAAATGTATTTATTAAGCCCTTTACATCAGCTGATATCGCAGTGCTGTACAGATACCCAGACTAAAACCACAAACAGCAAACAATGCAGGTGTAGAAGCACAGTGGCTAGGAAAAACTCCCTAGAAAGGCCAGAACCTAGGAAGAAACCTAGAGAGAAACCAGGCTATGAGGGGTGACCAGTCCTCTTCTGGCTGTGCTGGGTTGAGATTATAACAGAACATGGCCAAGATATTCAAATGTTCATAGATGTCCAACAGGGTCAAATAATAATAATCACAGTGGTTGTCGAGGGTGCAACAGGTCAGCACCTCAGGAGTAAATGTCAGTTGGCTTTTCGTAGCCGATCACATTCAGAGTATCTCTACCGCTACTCTGCTGTCTCTAGAGTTGAAAACAGCAGGTCTGGAACAGGTAGCACATCCGGTGAACAGGTCAGGCAGGCAGGCGCGCGCTGTGGCCCCATCCGATGATAACCCCACCTGCTTTTCCAAAGCACAGCCCCCACACCACTAGAGGGATATCTTCAACCACCAACTTACCATCCTGAGACAAGGCCGAGTATAGCCCACAAAGATCTCGCCACGGCACAACCCAAGGGGGGGGGGGGGGGCAACCCAGACAGGAAGATCACGTTGATTTGTCACATGTGCCAAATACAACCTTACAGTGAAGTGCTTACTTATAGGCTCTAACCAACAGTGTAATTTCAACCCCCCCCCAAAAATGAGGTATTAGGTGAACAATAAGTAAAGGCTATAGCAGTAGGGAGGCACCGGTTAGTCGGGCTGATTGAGGTAGTATGTAGATATGATCAAAGTGACTGCATATATGATAAACAGAGTAGCAGTAGCTTAAAAGAGGGGTTGGCGGTGGCGGGACACAATGGCGGTAGCCCGGGTTAGCCAATGTGCGGGGGCACTGATTAGTTGGGCTAATGGAGGTAGTATGTACATGAATGTATAGTGTACTCCCTGTTCACCCACTACTGCGTGGCTACGCACGCCTCCAACTCAATCATCAAGTTTGCGGACGACACAACAGTGGTAGGCTTGATTACCAACAACGACGAGACTGCCTACAGGGAGGAGGTGAGGGCCCTCGGAGTGTGGTGTCAGGAAAATAACCTCACACTCAACGTCAACAAAACTAAGGAGATGATTGTGGACTTCAGGAAACAGCAGAGGGAACACCCCTCTATCCACATTGATGGAACAGTAGTGGAGAGGGTAGTAAGTTTTAAGTTCCTCGGCATACACATCACAGCCAAACTGAATTGGTCCACCCACACAGACTGCATCGTGAAGAAGGTGCAGCAGCGTCTCTTCAACCTCAGGAGGCTGAAGAAATTCGGCTTGTCACCAAAAGCACTCACAAACTTCTACAGATGCACAATCGAGAGCATCCTGCCGGGCTGTATCACCGCCTGGTACGGCAACTGCTCCGCCCACAACCGTAAGGCTCTCCAGAGGGTAGTGAGGTCTGCACAACGCATCACCGGGGGCAAACTATCTGCCCTCCAGGACACCTACACCACCCGATGTTACAGGAAGGCCATAAAGATCATCAAGGACAACAACCACCCAAGCCACTGCCTGTTCCCCCTGCTATCATCCAGAAGGCGAGGTCAGTACAGGTGCATCAAAGCTGGGACCGAGAGACAGAAGCTGTTTTTCAATCTCAAGGCCATCAGACTGTTAAACAGCCACCACTAACATTGAGTGGCTGCTGCCAACACACTGACTCAACTCCAGCCACTTTAATTACATTTACATTTAAGTCATTTAGCAGACGCTCTTATCCAGAGCGATTTACAAATTGGTGCATTCACCTTATGACATCCAGTGGAACAGTCACTTTACAATAGTGCATCTAAATCTTAAAGGGGGGATTACTTATCCTATCCTAGGTATTCCTTAAAGAGGTGGGGTTTCAGGTGTCTCCGGAAGGTGGTGATTGACTCCGCTGTCCTGGTGTCGTGAGGGAGTTTGTTCCACCATTGGGGGGCCAGAGCAGCGAACAGTTTTGACTGGGCTGAGCGGGAGCTGTACTTCCTCAGTGGTAGGGAGGCGAGCAGGCCAGAGGTGGATGAACGCAGTGCCCTTGTTTGGGTGTAGGGCCTGATCAGAGCCTGGAGGTACTGAGGTGCCGTTCCCCTCACAGCTCCGTAGGCAAGCACCATGGTCTTGTAGCGGATGCGAGCTTCAACTGGAAGCCAGTGGAGAGAACGGAGGAGCGGGGTGACGTGAGAGAACTTGGGAAGGTTGAACACCAGACGGGCTGCGGCGTTCTGGATGAGTTGAAGGGGTTTAATGGCACAGGCAGGGAGCCCAGCCAACAGCGAGTTGCAGTAATCCAGACGGGAGATGACAAGTGCCTGGATTAGGACCTGCGCCGCTTCCTGTGTGAGGCAGGGTCGTACTCTGCGGATGTTGTAGAGCATGAACCTACAGGAACGGGCCACCGCCTTGATGTTGGTTGAGAACGACAGGGTGTTGTCCAGGATCACGCCAAGGTTCTTGGCGCTCTGGGAGGAGAACACAATGGAGTTGTCAACCGTGATGGCGAGATCATGGAACGGGCAGTCCTTCCCCGGGAGGAAGAGCAGCTCCGTCTTGCCGAGGTTCAGCTTGAGGTGGTGATCCGTCATCCACACTGATATGTCTGCCAGACATGCAGAGATGCGATTCGCCACCTGGTCATCAGAAGGGGGAAAGGAGAAGATTAATTGTGTGTCGTCTGCATAGCAATGATAGGAGAGACCATGTGAGGTTATGACAGAGCCAAGTGACTTGGTGTATAGCGAGAATAGGAGAGGGCCTAGAACAGAGCCCTGGGGGACACCAGTGGTGAGAGCGCGTGGTGAGGAGACAGATTCTCGCCACGCCACCTGGTAGGAGCGACCTGTCAGGTAGGACGCAATCCAAGCGTGGGCCGCGCCGGAGATGCCCAACTCGGAGAGGGTGGAGAGGAGGATCTGATGGTTCACAGTATCGAAGGCAGCCGATAGATCTAGAAGGATGAGAGCAGAGGAGAGAGAGTTAGCTTTAGCAGTGCGGAGCGCCTCTGTGATACAGAGGAGAGCAGTCTCAGTTGAATGACTAGTCTTGAAACCTGACTGATTTGGATCAAGAAGGTCATTCAGAGAGAGATAGCGGGAGAGCTGGCCAAGGACGGCACGTTCAAGAGTTTTGGAGAGAAAAGAAAGAAGGGATACTGGTCTGTAATTGTTGACATCGGAGGGATCAAGTGTAGGTTTTTTCAGAAGGGGTGCAACTCTCGCTCTCTTGAAGACGGAAGGGACGTAGCCAGCGGTCAGGGATGAGTTGATGAGCGAGGTGAGGTAAGGGAGAAGGTCTCCGGAAATGGTCTGGAGAAGAGAGGAGAGGATAGGGTCAAGCGGGCAGGTTGTTGGGCGGCCGGCCGTCACAAGACGCGAGATTTCATCTGGAGAGAGAGGGGAGAAAGAGGTCAGAGCACAGGGTAGGGCAGTGTGAGCAGAACCAGCGGTGTCGTTTGACTTAGCAAACGAGGATCGGATGTCGTCGACCTTCTTTTCAAAATGGTTGACGAAGTCATCTGCAGAGAGGGAGGGGGGGGGATTCAGGAGGGAGGAGAAGGTGGCAAAGAGCTTCCTAGGGTTAGAGGCAGATGCTTGGAATTTAGAGTGGTAGAAAGTGGCTTTAGCAGCAGAGACAGAGGAGGAAAATGTAGAGAGGAGGGAGTGAAAGGATGCCAGGTCCGCAGGGAGGCGAGTTTTTCTCCATTTCCGCTCGGCTGCCCGGAGCCCTGTTCTGTGAGCTCGCAATGAGTCATCGAGCCACGGAGCGGGAGGGGAGGACCGAGCCGGCCTGGAGGATAGGGGACATAGAGAGTCAAAGGATGCAGAGAGGGAGGAGAGGAGGGTTGAGGAGGCAGAGTCAGGAGATAGGTTGGAGAAGGTTTGAGCAGAGGGAAGAGATGATAGGATGGAAGAGGAGAGAGTAGCGGGGGAGAGAGAGCGAAGGTTGGGACGGCGCGATACCATCCGAGTAGGGGCAGTGTGGGAGGTGTTGGATGAGAGCGAGAGGGAAAAGGATACAAGGTAGTGGTCGGAGACTTGGAGGGGAGTTGCAGTGAGGTTAGTGGAAGAACAGCATCTAGTAAAGATGAGGTCGAGCGTATTGCCTGCCTTGTGAGTAGGGGGGGAAGGTGAGAGCGTGAGGTCAAAAGAGGAGAGGAGTGGAAAGAAGGAGGCAGAGAGGAATGAGTCAAAGGTAGACGTGGGGAGGTTAAATTCGCCCAGAACTGTGAGAGGTGAGCCATCCTCAGGAAAGGAGCTTATCAAGGCATCAAGCTCATTGATGAACTCTCAGAGGGAACCTGGAGGGCGATAAATGATGAGGATGTTAAGCTTGAAAGGGCTGGTAACTGTGACAGCATGGAATTCAAAGGAGGCGATAGACAGATGGGTAAGGGGAGAAAGAGAGAATGACCACTTGGGAGAGATGAGGATCCCGGTGCCACCACCCCGCTGACCAGAAGCTCTCGGGGTGTGCGAGAACACGTGGGCGGACGAAGAGAGAGCAGTAGGAGTAGCAGTGTTGTCTGTGGTGATCCATGTTTCCGTCAGTGCCAAGAAGTCGAGGGACTGGAGGGAGGCATAGGCTGAGATGAACTCTGCCTTGTTGACCGCAGATCGGCAGTTCCAGAGGCTACCGGAGACCTGGAACTCATTTACATTACATTTACATTTAAGTCATTTAGCAGACGCTCTTATCCAGAGCGACTTACAAATTGGTGCATTCACCTTATGACATCCAGTGGAACAACCACTTTACAATAGTGCATCTAAATATTTTAAGGGGGGAGGGGGTGAGAAGGATTACTTTATCCTATCCTAGGTATTCCTTAAAGAGGTGGGGTTTCAGGTGTCTCCGGAAGGTGGTGATTGACTCCGCTGTCCTGGCGTCATGAGGGAGTTTGTTCCACCATTGGGGAGCCAGAGCAGCGAACAGTTTTGACTGAGCTGAGCGGGAACTGTACTTCCTCAGTGGTAGGGAGGCGAGCAGGCCAGAGGTGGATGAACGCAGTGCCCTTATTTGGGTGTAGGGCCTGATCAGAGCCTGGAGGTACTGAGGTGCCGTTCCCCTCACAGCTCCGTAGGCAAGCACCATGGTCTTGTAGCGGATGCGAGCTTCAACTGGAAGCCAGTGGAGAGAGCGGAGGAGCGGGGTGACGTGAGAGAACTTGGGAAGGTTGAACACTAGTCGGGCTGCGGCGTTCTGGATGAGTTGTAGGGGTTTAATGGCACAGGCAGGGAGCCCAGCCAACAGCGAGTTGCAGTAATCCAGACGGGAGATGACAAGTGCCTGGATTAGGACCTGCGCCGCTTCCTGTGTGAGGCAGGGTCGTACTCTGCGGATGTTGTAGAGCATGAACCTACAGGAACGGGCCACCGCCTTGATGTTAGTTGAGAACGACAGTTTGTTGTCCAGGATCACGCCAAGGTTCTTAGCGCTCTGGGAGGAGGACACAATGGAGTTGTCAACCGTGATGGCGAGATCATGGAACGGGCAGTCCTTCCCGGGAGGAAGAGCAGCTCCGTCTTGCCGAAGTTCAGCATGAGGTGGTGATCCGTCATCCACACTGATATGTCTGCCAGACATGCAGAGATGCAATTCGCCACCTGGTCATCAGAAGGGGGAAAGGAGAAGATTAATTGTGTGTCGTCTGCATAGCAATGATAGGAGAGACCATGTGAGGTTATGACAGAGCCAAGTGACTTGGTGTATAGCGAGAATAGGAGAGGGCCTAGAACAGAGCCCTGGGGGACACCAGTGGTGAGAGCGCGTGGTGAGGAGACAGATTCTCGCCACGCCACCTGGTAGGAGCAACCTGTCAGGTAGGACGCAATCCAAGCGTGGGCCGCGCCGGAGATGCCCAACTCGGAGAGGGTGGAGAGGAGGATCTGATGGTTCACAGTATCGAAGGCAGCCGATAGGTCTAGAAGGATGAGAGCAGAGGAGAGAGAGTTAGCTTTAGCGGTGCGGAGCGCCTCCGTGATACAGAGAAGAGCAGTCTCAGTTGAATGACTAGTCTTGAAACCTGACTGATTTGGATCAAGAAGGTCATTCTGAGAGAGATAGCGGGAGAGCTGACCAAGGACGGCACGTTCAAGAGTTTTGGAGAGAAAAGAAAGAAGGGATACTGGTCTGTAGTTGTTGACATCGGAGGGATCGAGTGTAGGTTTTTTCAGAAGGGGTGCAACTCTCGCTCTCTTGAAGACGGAAGGGACGTAGCCAGCGGTCAGGGATAAGTTGATGAGCGAGGTGAGGTAAGGGAGAAGGTCTCCGGAAATGGTCTGGAGAAGAGAGGAGGGGATAGGGTCGAGCGGGCAGGTTGTTGGGCGGCCGGCCGTCACAAGACGCGAGATTTCATCTGGAGAGAGAGGGGAGAAAGAGGTCAGAGCACAGGGTAGGGCAGTGTGAGCAGAACCAGCGGTGTTGTTTGACTTAGCAAACGAGGATCGGATGTCGTCGATCTTCTTTTCAAAATGGTTGACGAAGTCATCTGCAGAGAGGGAGGAGGGGGGGAGGGGGAGGAGGATTCAGGAGGGAGGAGAATGTGGCAAAGAGCTTCCTAGGGTTAGAGGCAGATGCTTGGAATTTAGAGTGGTAGAAAGTGGCTTTAGCAGCAGAGACAGAGGAGGAAAATGTAGAGAGGAGGGAGTGAAAGGATGCCAGGTCCGCAGGGAGGCGAGTTTTCCTCCATTTCCGCTCGGCCTTCCGGAGCCCTGTTCTGTGAGCTCGCATTGAGTCGTCAAGCCACGGAGCGGGAGGGGAGGACCGAGCCGGCCTGGAAGATAGGGGACATAGAGAGTCAAAGGATGCAGAAAGGGAGGAGAGGAGGGTTGAGGAGGCAGAATCAGGAGATAGGTTGGAGAAGGTTTGAGCAGAGGGAAGAGATGATAGGATGGAAGAGGAGAGAGTAGCGGGGGAGAGAGAGCGAAGGTTGGGACGGCGCGATACCATCCGAGTAGGGGCAGTGTGGGAAGTGTGGGTCGTGCGCGCTGGGACCACCAGATTAGGGTGGCCGCGGCCATGCGGTGTGGAGCGTTTGTATGGTCTGTGCAGAGAGGAGAGAACAGGGATAGACAGACACATAGTTGACAGGCTACAGAAGAGGCTACGCTAATGCAAAGGAGATTGGAATGACAAGTGGACTACACGTCTCGAATGTTCAGAAAGTTAAGCTTACGTAGCAAGAATCTTATTGACTAAAATGATTAAAATGATACAGTACTGCTGAAGTAGGCTAGCTGGCAGTGGGTGCGTTGTTGACACTACACTAATCAAGTCGTTCCGTTGAGTGTAATAGTTTCTGCAGTGCTGCTATTCGGGGGCTAGCTGGCTAGCTAGCAGTGTTGTTTACGTTACGTTGCGTTAAAAGAACGACAATAGCTGGCTAGCTAACCTAGAAAATCGCTCTAGACTACACAATTATCTTTGATACAAAGACGGCTATGTAGCTAGCTATGTAGCTAGCTACGATCAAACAGATCAAACCGTTGTACTGTAATGAAATGAAATGAAAATGTGATACTACCTGTGAATGCGACCGGGTTGTGAGTCTATTCGGTAGACGTTGGCTAGCTGTCGGCTAGCTGTTGGCTAGCTGTTGGCTAGCTAGCAGAGTCTCCTACGTTAAGGACGACAAATAGCTGGATAGCTAACCTCGGTAAATTAAGATAATCACTCTAAGAATACACACTCTAAACTACACAATTATCTTGGATACGAAGACAGCAAAGACAGCTATGTAGCTAGCTAACACTACACTAATCAAGTCGTTCAGTTGAGTGTAATAGTTTCTCCAGTTTCTCTAATAATGGGAATTCAATTCAAATCAAATGTATTTATATAGCCCTTCGTACATCAGCTGATATCTCAAAGTGCTGTACAGAAACCCAGCCTAAACCCCCAAACAGCAAGCAATGCAGGTGTAGAAGCACGGTGGCTAGGAAAAACTCCCTAGAAAGGCCAAAACCTAGGAAGAAACCAAGAGAGGAACCAGGCTATGTGGGGTGGCCAGTCCTCTTCTGGCTGTGCCGGGTGGAGATTATAACAGAACATGGCCAAGATGTTCAAATGTTCATAAATGACCAGCATGGTCGTATAATAATAAGGCAGAACAGTTGAAACTGGAGCAGCAGCACGGTCAGGTGGACTTGGGACAGCAAGGAGTCATCATGTCAGGTAGTCCTGGGGCATGGTCCTCGGGCTCAGGTCCTCTGAGAGAGAAAGAAAGAGAGGAGAGAATTAGAGAACACACACTTAGATTCACACAGGACACCGAATAGGACAGGAAAGGACTCCAGATATAACAAACTGACCCTAGCCCCCCGACACATAAACTACTGCAGCATAAATACTGGAGGCTGAGACAGGAGGGGTCAGGAGACACTGTGGCCCCATCCGGGGACACCACCGGTCAGGGCCAAACAGGAAGGATATAACCCCACCCACTTTGCTAAAGCACAGCCCCCACACCACTAGAGGGATAACTTCAACCACCAACTTACCATCCTGAGACGAGGCTGAGTATAGCCCACAAAGATCTCCGCCATGGCACAACCCAAGGGGGGGGGGGTGCCAACCCAGACAGGATGACCACATCAGTGAATCAACCCACTCAGGTGACGCACCCCTTCCAGGGACGGCATGAGAGAGCCCCAGTAAGCCAGTGACTCAGCCCCTGTAATAGGGTTAGAGGCAGAGAATACCAGTGGAAAGAGGGGAACCGGCCAGGCAGACAGCAAGGGCTGTTTGTTGCTCCAGAGCCTTTCCGTTCACCTTCCCACTCCTGGGCCAGACTACACTCAAGCATATGACCCACTGAAGAGATGAGTCTTCAGTAAAGACTTAAAGGTTGAGACCGAGTTTGCATCTCTGACATGGGTAGGCAGACCGTTCCATAAAAATGGAGCTCCATAGGAGAAAGCCCTGCCTCCAACTGTTTGCTTAGAAATTCTAGGGACAATTAGGAGGCCTGCGTCTTGTGACCGTAGCCTACGTGTAGGTATGTACGGCAGGACCAAATCAGAGATAGGTAGGAGCAAGCCCATGTAATGCTTTGTAGGTTAGCAGTAAAACCTTTAAATCAGCCCTTGCTTTGACAGGAAGCCAGTGTAGAGAGGCTAGCACTGGAGTAATATGATCACATTTTTGGGTTCTAGTCAGGATTCTAGCAGCCATATTTAGCACGAACTGAAGTTTATTTAGTGCTTTATCCGGGTAGCCGGAAAGTAGAGCATTGCAGTAGTCTAACCTAGAAGTAACAAAATCATGGATACATTTTTCTGCATCATTTTTGGACAAAGTTTCTGATTTTTGCAATGTTACGTAGATTGAAAAAAGCTGTCCTTGAAATGGTCTTGATATGTTCTTCAAAAGAGAGTTCAGGGTCCAGAGTAACGCCGAGGTCCTTCACAGTTTTATTTGAGACGACTGTACAACCATTAAGATTAATTGTCAGATTCAACAGAAGATCTCTTTGTTTCTTGGGACCTAGAACAAGCATCTCTGTTTTGTCCGAGTTTAAAAGTATAAAGATTGCAGCCATCCACTTCCTTATGTCTGAAACACAGGCTTGTAGCGAGGGCAATTTTGGGGCTTCACCATGTTTCATTGAAATGTACAGCTGTGTGTCATCTGCATAGCAGTGAAAGTTAACATTATGTTGAATTGATGTAAATATATCACTAGCCACTTTAAACAATGCTACTTAATATAATGTTTACATACCCTACATTATTTATCTCATATGTATACGTATATACTGTACTCTATATCATCTACTGCATCTTTATGTAATACATGTATCACTAGCCACTTTGAACTATGCCACTTTGTTTACATACTCATCTCATATGTATATACTGTACTCGATACCAACTACTGCATCTTGCCTATGCCGCTCTGTACCATCACTCATTCATATATCTTTATCTACATATTCTTTATCCCTTTACACTTGTGTGTATAAGGTAGTAGTTTTGGAATTGTTAGCTAGATTACTCGTTGGTTATTACTGCATTGTCGGAACTAGAAGCACAAGCATTTCGCTACACTCACATTAACATCTGCTAACCATGTGTATGTGACAAATAAAATTTGATTTGATTTAGTGGGGCAAAAAAGTATTTAGTCAGCCACCAATTGTGCAAGTTCTCCCACTTAAAAAGATGAGAGGCCTATAAATTTCATCATAGGTACACTTCAACTATGACAGACAAAATGAGAGAGAAAACATTCCAGAAAATCACGTTGTAGGATTTTTTATGAATTTATTTGCAAATTATGGTGGAAAATTAAGTATTTGGTCACCTACAAACTAGCAAGATTTCTGGCTCTCACAGACCTGTAACTTCTTCTTTAAGAGGCTCCTCTGTCCTCCACTCGCTACCTGTATTAATGACACCTGTTTGAACTTGTTATCAGTATAAAAGACACCTGTCCACAACCTCAAACAGTCACACTCCAAACTCCACTATGGCCAAGACCAAAGAGCTGTCAAAGGACACCAGAAACAAAATTGTAGACCTGCACCAGGCTGGGAAGACTGAATCTGCAATAGGTAAGCAGCTTGGTTTGAAGAAATCAACTGTGGGAGCAATTATTAGGAAATGGAAGACATACAACACCACTGATAATCTCCCTCGATCTGGGGCAAGATCTCACCCCGTGGGGTAAAAATGATCACAAGAATGGTGAGTAAAAATCCCAGAACCACACGGGGGGACCTAGTGAATGACCTGCAGAGAGCTGGGACCAAAGTAACAAAGCCTACCATCAGTAACACACTACGCCGCCAGGGACTCAAATCCTGCAGTGCCAGACGTGTCCCCCTGCTTAAGCCAGTACATATCCAGGCCCGTCTGAAGTTTGCTAGAGAGCATTTGGATGATCCAGAAGAAGATTGTGGAGAATGTCATATGGTCAGGTGAAACCAACATAGAACTTTTTGGTAAGAACTCAACTCGTCGTGTTTGGTGGACAAAGAATGCTGACTTGCATCCAAAGAACACCATACCTACTTTGAAGCATGGGGGTGGAAACATCATGCTTTGGGGCTGTTTTTCTGCAAAGGGACCAGGACGACTGATCCGTGTAAAGGAAAGAATGAATGGGGCCATGTATCGTGAGATTTTGAGTGAAAGCCTCCTTTCATCAGCAAGGGCATTGAAGATGAAACGTGGCTGGGTCTTTCAGCATGACAATGATCCAAAACACACCGCTGGGCAACAAAGGAGTAGCTTCGTAAGAAGCATTTCAAGGTCCTGGAGTGGCCTAGCCAGCCTCCAGATCTCAACCCCATAGAAAATCTTTGGAGGGAGTTTGAAAGTCTGTTGCCCAGCAACAGCCCCAAAACATCACTGCTCTAGATGAGATCTGCCTGGAGGAATGGGCCAAAATACCAGCAACAGTGTGTGAAAACCTTGTGAAGACTTACAGAAAATGTTTGACCTCTGTCATTGCCAACAAAGGGTATATAATAAAGTATTGAGAAACTTTTGTTATTGACCAAATACTTATTTTTCCACCATAATTTGCAAATAAATTCATTAAAAATCCTCAATGCAAATAGTCCGGGTAGCCATTTGATTACCTGTTCAGGAGTCTTATGGCTTGGGGGTGAAAATTGATATTTTGATATGCCTTTTTGTCCTAGACTTGGCTCTCCGGTACCGCTTGCCATGCGGTAGTAGAGAGAACAGTCTATGACTGGGGTGGCTGGGGTCGTTGACAATTTTTAGGGCCTTCCTCTGACACTGCCTGGTGTAGAGGTCCGGGAATGCAGGTATGCACTACCTGTAGTGCCTTGCGGTCGGAGGCCGAGCAGTTGCCGTACCAGACAGTTATGCAACCAGTCAGGATGTTCTCGATGTTGCAGCTTTAGAACCTTTTGAGGATCTGAGGACCCAAGCCAAATCTTTTTAGTTTCCTGAGGGGGAATTGGCTTTGTCGTGCCCTCTTCACGACTGTCTTGGTGTGTTTGGACCATTCTAGTTTGTTGTTGATGTGGACACCAAGGAATTTGAAGCTCTCAACCTGCTCCACTACTGCCCCGTCGATGAGAATGGGGACGTGCTCGGTGCTCCTTTTCCTGTAGTCCACAATCATCTCCTTAGTCTTGGTTACGTTGAGGGATAAGTTGTTATTCTGGCACCACCCAGCCAGGTCTCTGACCTAGTCCTTATAGGCTGTCACGTCGTTGTTGGTGATCAGGCCTACCACTGTAGTGTCGTCTGCAAACTTAACGATGGTGTTGGAGTCGTGCCTGGCCATGCAGTCGTGGGTGAACAAGGGAGTACAGGAGGGGACTGAGAACGCACCCCTGAAGATGCTCTCGGAGGATCAGCGTGGCAGATGTGTTGCTACCTACCCTCACCACCTGGGGGTGGCCCGTCAGGAAGTCCAGGATCCAGTTGCAGGGGGAGGTGTTTAGTCCCAGGGTCCTTACCTTATTGATGAGCTTTGAGGGTACAATGGTGTTGAACGCTGAGCTGTAGTCGGTGAATAGCATTCTCATGTAGGTGTTCCTTAGTTGTGAATGTTGACCTGTTTTAAAGGTCTTACACACGTCTGCTACGGAGAGCGTGATCACACAGTCGTCTGGAACAGCTGATCCTCTCATGCATGCCTCAGTGTTGCTTGCCTCGACGCGAGCATAGAAGTGATATAGCTCACCTGGTAGGCTTGTGTCACTTGGCAGCTCGTGGCTGTGCTTGCTTCCCTTTTATAGTCTGTAATAGTTTGCAAGCCCTGCCACATAAGACAAGCGTCGGAGCCGGTGTAGTATGATTCAATCTTAGCCATGTATTGACGCTTTGCCTGTTTGATGATTTGTCGGAGTGGCCATTGAAGGTATGCATTTGCCCACTGAAGTCGGTTAAGATGCCGAAATGCAGTCCGGTCAAGATCCTGGTGAGGACGACGAGCACACAGATTAGCTTCCCCTGAGAAAGTTTCTGATGGTCAGTGCAGAAATTCTTTAGTTGTTCAAACCCAGTTTCATCAGCTGTCCGGGTGTCTGAATTCAGAGGAGATCCTGGGCTGTCGTGGTTACATTCAATTAGCCAAAGTCTCTAAAACGATGTTAGAGGCGGCTTATGTTAGATAAATAACAATACATTCTCCCCGGTACGGGGGACTACCGTAAGCTTCATAATAACACATAGAATCATGTATTAACCAAAAAGTGTTAAACAAATCCAAATATATTTCAGATTCTTCAAAGTAGCTTTGCACACTCTTGGCATTCTCTCAATCAGCTTCATGAAGAATGCTTTTCCAACCGTCTTGAAGGAGTTCCCACATATGCTGAGCATTTGTTGGCTGCTTTCCCTTCCATCTGCTGTCCAACTCACCCCACACCATCTCATTTGGGTTTAGGTCGGATGATTTGCGGAGGCCAGGTCATCTGATGCAGCACTCAATCACCCTCCTTCTTGTTCAAATAGCCCTTACACAGCCTGGAGGTGTGTTTTGGGTCATTGTCCTGTTGAAAAACAAATGATAGTCCCACTAAGTGCAAACCAGATGGGATGGTGTGTTGCTGCAGAATGCTGTGGTAGCCATACTGGTTAAGTGTGCCTTGAATTCTAAATAAATCGGCGTCATCAGCAAAGCACCATCACACCTTCTCTTCCATTATTCACGGTGGGAACCACACATGAGAATATCCATTCACCTAGTAGTGGTTTCTTAGCAGCAATTTGACTATGAAGGCCTGATTCATGCAGTCTCCTCTGAACAGTTGATGTTGAGATGTGTGTATTTATGCACTTATTTGGGCTGCAATTTCTGAGGCTGGTAACTAATGAACTTGAAGAAACTTTCAAAGTTCTCAATTTTCAGTATTGACTGACCTTCATGTCTTAAAGTAATGATAGACTGTCGTAATGATGGACCTTGTCACAACACAAAAAATATATATATATATAATTGACCCATGGTCACACGAGTTCTTCTGTGGAGATGGGAGAACCTTTCAGAAGGACAACCAACTCTGTAGCACACCACCAATCAGGCCTTTATGGTAGAGTGGCTAGACTGAAGCCACTCTTCAGTAAAAGGCACATGACCGCCCTCTTGGAGTTTGCCAAAAGGCACCTAAAGACTTTGACCATGAAAAACAAGATTATCTGGTCTGATGAAACCAAGATTAAACTCTTTGGCCTGAATACCTAAGCACACAGCCAAGACAATGTGGGAGTCGCTTCGGGACAAGTCTCAATGTCCTTGAGTGGACCCGCCAGAGCCCGTACTTGAACCCAATTGAACGTCTCTGGAGAGACCTGAAAAAAGTTGTGCAACCTGACAGAGCTTGAGAGGATCTGCAGAGGATAATGGGAGAAACTCTCCAAATACAGGTGTGCCAAGCTTGTAGCGTCATACCAAAGAAAACTCGAGGCTGTAATAACTGCCACCAAAGGTGCACTGAGTAAAGGGTCTGAATACATATGTAAATTAGATTTCCATATTATTTTCTAAAAACCTGTTTTTACTTTTGGGTATATTGTGTTGAGTGAAAAAAATATTTAATCAATTTCATAATAAAGCTGTAACAAAATGTGGAAAAAGTCAAGAATAATTTCTGAATGCACTATCTTGATTAGATAAGTATTCAACCCCCTGATTCCATACATATTGATACAACTGTAGCTGATATGGTGAGATGTCTGTCCATAATAAAGTGCTGTTCTACCTTCTTAACAGCACTATCAACAAGGCAGGTCCTACAAGCTCTAGTTTTGTCACACCTGGACTACTGTTCAGTCAATTGGTCAGGTGCCATCAAGAGGGACTAAGGAAAATTGCAATTATCTCAGAACAGGGCAGCACAGCTGGCCCTTGGATGTGCACAGCAAACATTAATCATATCTATCATGGCTCAAAATAGAGATATTGACTTCAGAAATTACATTTGTGAGAGGTATTGACATGTTGAAAGCACCGAGTTATAATAATAATATATGCCATTTAGCAGACGCTTTTATCCAAAGCGACTTACAGTCATGTGTGCATACATTCTACGTATGGGTGGTCCTGGGGATCGAACCCACTACCCTGGCGTTACAAGCGCCATGCTCTACCAACTGAGCTACAGAAGGACTCTAGGAGTTGTCTGTTTAAACGACTAACACAGCTCAGGCACCCATGCATACCCCACAAGACAAGATTTCACAGTCCCTAAGTCCAGAACAGACTTTAGGAGGCGCACAGTACTACATAGAGCCATGACTACATGGAACTCTATTCTACGTCAGGTAACTGATGCAAGCACAAATATAGGCACAGACACATGCATAGACACACGATAACATACATGGATTTTGTGTTGTAGATATGTGGTAGTGGAGTATGGGCCTGAGGGCACATTTTTTTTGCAGTTTTACTTTAGTGACTTGTTGCAAACAGGATGCATGTTCTGGAATATTGTTATTCTGTACAATTCTGTCAATTGGGTTAGTATTGTGGAGTAACTAATATGTTGATCCATCCTCAGTTTTCTCCTGTCACGGCCATTAAACTCTAACTGTTTTAAAGTCACCATTGGCCTCATGGTAAAATCCCTGAGTGGTTTCCTTTCTCTCCGGCAAGGGAGTTGGGAAGGACACCTGTATCTTTGTAGTGTTGGGAAACTGCCCTGGTCTTTGTAGTTGAATCTGTGTTTGAAATTCACTGCTCAACTGAGGGATCTTACAGATAATTGTATGTTTATGGTACAGGGATGAGGTAGTCACTAAAAAATCATACTAAACACTATTTTTGCACACAGAGTGAGTCCATGCAACTTATTATGTGACTTGTTAAGCTTATTTATCGGCTTTTCACAGTTATTTATTCGTAGAAAGCGAGTGGGTTTGGGTGTTAAATCTTAGTAAGTCTCGGTAACCCGGTTCCCACTTTTTAACCCTGCTATGAACTGTCTATTAAGGAAAACCAATGAGACCCCTCTCCATCTGTCTTTCTATCAGTTGTTAGATCGTTCTCCAGGAGAGCCCGTGGAGAGTCTAGCTCAGGACAACACAGGTAACCTTGGGAACTAGTATTCTAATATTACAAGGTATATTTATCTCAAGGGTGGTGAAGCATAATGTGTTTTATTTACCTGGAGGGGGTGTGTGTGTTTAGGTCTGGGGTCATCGTGGGACAGTGTGAAGATTCAGCTTCACGCCCCTCTGGAAACTCCCTCCTCCCCTGGAGCCAAAACCAGACACCCCACATGCAATTCAACTGACACAGGTGTGCTGCATACACACAAATATACAAACACAAAAATAGCCTGGGAATATATATATATAATTTCAGTTTATAAACCCACCTCCACCCCTGTGTGTTTGCAGGTCAGGTGTCAGCCCAGCTCAGGTCTCTCCTGGCGCAGTTCCCCTCCCAGCCTGACAGGGCGGCGCGCTCTCTGCAGTTGCTCTCTAAGCTGACCCATGGGTAAACCACAGACACACACCCCTTATGAACCTACCTTTCCACAACAAACATTTAACAAGCTGTATTTCAGAATGTTATTGGAGTTCAGACTGCGGTTTATTGTGGCTGTATATTGTGTGTGTATTAAGGTTTGTTTCATATTGTCTATTTTTTTATTTACCTTAATTGAATCAAGGAGTCACCATTGTGACCAGTGTCTCTTTGGAGGGAGACCTGTATATACCCTACCAGTCAAAAGTTTTAGAACACCTACTCATTCAAGGGTTTTTCTTTATTTGTACTATTTTCTACATTGTAGAATAATAGTGAAGACATCAAAACTATGAAATAACACATATGTAGTAACCATAAAAGTGTGAAAGAAATCCAAATATATTTTATATTTGAGATTCTTCAAATAGCCACCCGTCCATATTATTGCAAGAACAGCTCAAATAAGCAAAGAGAAACAACAGCCCATTACTTTAAGAAATGAAGATCAGTCAATACGGAACATTTCAAGAACTTTGAAAGTTTCTTCAAGTGCAGTCGCAAATACCATCAAGCTCTATGATGAAACTGGCTCTCGTGAGGACCGCCACAGGAGTGGAAGACCCAGAGTTACCTGTGCTGGAGAGGATACGTTCATTAGAGTTACCGGCCACAGAAATTGCAGCCCAGATAAATGCATCACAGAGTTCAAGTAACAGGCACATCTCAACATACACTGTTCAGAGGAGACTGCATGAATCAGGCCTTCATGGTCGAATTTCTGCAAATAAACCACTACTAAAGGATGAAGAAGAGACTTGCTTGGGCCAAGAAACAAGAGCAATGGACAATAGACCGGTGGAAATTTGTCCTTTGGTCAGGTGTCCAAATTGGAGATTTTTGTGAGATGCAGTGTGGGTGAACGGATGATCTCTGCATGTGTATTTCCCACCGTAACGCGTGGTGGTGTTATGGTGTGGGGTTGTTTTGCTGGTGATACTGTCTGGGATTTATTTAGAATTCACGGCACACTTAACCAGCATGGCTACCACAGCATTATGCAAACCATCTGGTTTGGGCTTTAGTGGGACTATGATTTGTTTTTCAACAGGACAATGACCCGAAACACACCTCCAGGCTGTGTAAGGGCTATTTTACAAAAGAGGAGAGTGGTGGAGTGTTGCATCAGATTTCTACATGATTCCATATGTGTCATTTCATAGTTTTGATGTCTTCACTATTATTCTACAATGTAGAAAATAATTAAAATAAAGAAAACCGCAAGAATGAGTAGGTCCTAAAACTTTTGACCAGTATTGTCCAATTTCATGAAATACATAAAAAGTAAAATACAATATCAAACAAATAAAATACAGCACACTACCTATTGAACAGAAAAACACAAATGCACACAATATTTACAAAACAAAGTGAAAACATTCTTCATTTATAAAAGTCCTCTGTCCGGTCTGTATAGGTCTGATGGTGAGTGTGAGGAGAAGCCGAGCCGCCTGAAGAAGAGCGAACCACTCCTCCGGAACTCTGGAGTGTCCCGGGTAACTAGTCAGGGGTCCGGGGTGAGGGGTCAGATGCCGGGTATGAGGGGCAGAAGGGGGTGGCAGGGAAGGGGGGGAGCGTGGAGATGATGTTTTTGTTAAAAAGCTGTTTGAATGTTTTACCACATCACATATGTTTGTGACTGTTATTAAAATCTACTTTTTCTATTCATGAGGTTCTGTGTGTATTCTAAACAACTTTTTAATAATATCTTTTAAAAATGTAACCTCTAGAGGAACGATATCCTTTCCTCGAGATGATTGCGCTAATGTAGGCTAATGTGATTAGCATGAGGTTGTAGGAAAAAAAAAATCCCAGGACATAGACATAACTGATATGAGCAGATAGATAAACAAGAATTTAAGCAAACTGCACTGTCCAATTTACAGTAGCTATTACAGTGAAAGAATACCATGCTATTGTTTGAGGAGAGTGCACAATTATGAACTTGAAAATGTATGAATAAACCAATTAGGCACATTTGGGCAGTCTTGATACAACATTTTGAATAGATATGAATAGTTCATTGGATCAGTCTAAAACGTTGCCATACACTCCTGGCATCTAGTTGCCAAAGTCTATATTGCACCTGGGCTTGAATAATTCATTATGGCCTTTCTCTTGCATTTCAAAGATAATGGTACAAGTATTCTTTTTTAAACGTGTTTTTTCTTTGTATTGTCTTTTACCAGATCTAATGTGTTGTATTCTCTCCTACTTTAATTTGACATTTCCACAAACTTCAAAATGTTTCCTTTCAAATGGTATCAATAATATTTATAGCCTTGCTTCAGGTCCTGAGCTCCAGGCAGTTAGATTTGGGTATGTAATTTTAGGCGAAAATTGAAAAAAGGGGCGGATCCTTAAGTTAACCTTTATATAACTAGGCAAGTCAGTTAAGGACAAATTATTATTTTACAATGATTGCCTACCCTTGCCAAATCCTCCCCTAACCAGGACGACAATTGTGTGCCGCCTTATGGGTCTCCGGATCATGGCCGGTTGTGATACAGCCTGGGATCGAACCAGGGTCTGTAGTGATGCCTCTAGCACTGAGATGCTATGCCTTAGACCACTACGCAACTCTGAAGCCCAAGTGAGAATAGAAATATGATCTCCCTCTTACTCACATTAGGGAGTGTGTGAGGCCACTTGGAAACGAGTACGGTCTAGTTTAGATCTAGTTTAGATCACTTAAATGTTTGACAATCTCCACTCACTCACTGATCCTCTGACACTTATCCTCTGATCCCACAACATAGGAAAAATAAGGTAGAGAAGCCACCTCTTTCTGTCCCTCTCATTCTGATGATCATAGAGATTGGGCTGTTGTCTGATGTATTTATTATGGATCCCCATTAGCCAAAGCAGCAGCTACTCTTCCTGGTGTCCTGCAAAATGATAGTTTATACAATTTGAAAACATTACAATCGTTTCAGATTTCACAGCACACTGTGTGCTATCAGGCCCCGACTCCACCACTATCACATATCTACAGCTAATGGATATCCGTCAAAAATACAAAACCTTGCATAACACGTTTGTTTAACAGGTACGGTAGGCTGCTTAGACTGACCCCTGTAATCTTAGAATGCATGTTGACTACCCTAGCTGCAGTTTAGTTCATATCATAGAAAACATTAAGATGGACTCAACTTGTTTGCAATATATTAAAGATACAAATTGGCTGAAAATAATTGGCATAAATAGAGAAATATACCAGTTACATTTGAGGACAAAAAGGTTGACAGCTGCACCATACAGGTTGCAAAATAAATGGGAAAGGATTTTCAATGTTCTGACACATGGTTTATTAACTTTTAAAAGATTTTCAATTTAAATTATTATAAATTCTTGCCACCAACAGAATGCTATACAGTGGGGAGAACAAGTATTTGATACTCGATTTTGCAGGTTTTCCTACTTACAAAGCATGTGGAGGTCTGTAATTTTTTATCATAGGTACACTTCAACTGTGAGAGACGGAATCTAGAACAAAAATCCAGAAAATCACATTGTATGAATTTTAAGTAATTAATTTGCATTTTATTGCATGACATAAGTATTTGATACATCAGAAAAGCAGAACTTAATATTTGGTACAGGAACCTTTGTTTGCAATTACAGAGATCATACGTTTCCTGTAGTTCTTGACCAGGTTTGCACACACTGCAGCAGGGATTTTGGCCCACTCCTCCATACAAGACCTTCTCCAGATCCTTCAGGTTTCGGGGTTGTCGCTGGGCAATACGGACTTTCAGCTCCCTCCAAAGATTTTCTATTGGGTTCAGGTCTGGAGACTGGCTAGGCCACTCTAGGACCTTGAGATGCTTCTCACGGAGCCATTCCTTAGTTGCCCTGGCTGTGTGTTTCAGGTTGTTGTCATGCTGGAAGACCCAGCCACGACCCATCTTCAATGCTCTTACTGAGGGAAGGAGGTTGTTGGCCAAGATCTCACGATACATGGCCCCATCCATCCTCCCCTCAATACGGTGCAGTCGTCCTGTCCCCTTTGCAGAAAAGCATCCCCAAATAATGATGTTTCCACCTCCATGCTTCACGGTTGGGATGGTGTTCTTGGGGTTGTACTCACATCCTTCTTCTTCCTCCAAACACGGCGAGTGGAGTTTAGACCAAAAAGCTCTATTTTTGTCTCATCAGACCACATGACCTTCTCCCATTCCTCCTCTGGGCTGATCCCTCACCTTCCTCATGATCATTGATGCCCCACGAGGTGAGATCTTGCATGGAGCCCCAGACCGAAGGTGATTGACCGTCATCTTGAACTTCTTCCATTTTCTAATAATTGCGCCAACAGTTGTTGCCTTCTCACCAAGCTGCTTGCCTATTGTCCTGTAGCCCATCCCAGCCTTGTTTCTGATCACAAGTTCAGGAATAGTTAGAAAATCACAACATTCCCTTAAAATGAACCTTACAAATAGCAGTGGTGGGCAATTTGGAAGGCCAATTCGGTCAATAATAATACCCGTAGGAAATGTTTTCGTGCAATTAGAATGGTTCAAAATGTATGTAAAACATTTACAGCACAATTAAAAAGTATATGGCACATGGAAACCAACCGAGGGTGGTCTATGGTGATAGGTGGGACTAAAGTGCTTATGTTAGGTAATATATTATTGTAATGTGATTGCTGTATATAAAAGTACCATGTTTGTCAAAATTATATGTAAAATGTACAGTACCAGTCAAGTTTGGACACCTACTCATTCAAGTGTTTTTCTTTATTTTTTACTATTTTCTATATTGAAGAATAATAGTCAAGGCATCAAAACTATGAAATAAAACATACGGAATCATGTAGTAACAAAAAACGTGTTAAACAAATCTTCAAAGTAGCCACCCTTTGCATTGATGACAGCTTTGCACACAATTGGCATTCTCTCAACCAGCTTCATGAGGTAGTCACCTGGAATGCATTTCAATAACAGGTGTGCCTTGTTAAAAGTTAATTTGTGGAATTTCTTTCCTTAATGGGTTTGAGCCAATCAGTTGTGTGCCTCACTTCCAGACCCTAGTCAGGACAGCCCAGGGGAGCCTTCACTAGCCTGCTCCAGGGCCAGATGTTATGGTGTAATTCCCACATTTGAGGATCTTATCAGCTGCTAATGATGAGTTACTCTGGAATTCCACTGAAGTAGTTAACTTTTATTAAAACTTCTACATTTGAGGTAGTCCGAATGACAAAATACAATAGTGGTTTAATGGAGCAAAAAGAGCGTGGCTCACAGTTCAGCTTCAACCCCGTCACAATTGCATCAAAACCGAATGTTACCTTACTACGTTACCCATAATGCACTTCAGTGTTTTAAAGCTATAACCATACTTTACCAACACTACCCCCACTCTGGATGGTGATTAGATCGAACACCACTCCAACACTCATACGAAGGCACAATACCCAATGGTTTTCATTTCAGTTACATGGACATTAGATATGTTACTCCTTTGGGTTCTTGAAAGTTAACATTTTCTCTTCTTCTTTTCAGTCCACAAAGACCTCTGAACTTGTCCTGTTCAGTAATAACTCCACTTGAAGAAGCAAGTAGTCCATTTTCCCTAATTTCCCGAAAGCACATTGAGCGGTGGGTAGCACCATACAAGGGCTGTTGGTTTAAGAGGAGGATACCTAGAGAAAAGGAAGGCAAGTGAGTGGTTCCAGTACCTAGCAGTACATTATGTTGTTCCAGTATCTCTTCTGAAAAAGTAAGAAGGTTAACACTGTTCTATTTCAAGAATGTTACTTTCCGTTTACAGAAATACCTGGCTTTCTTCCCATACAAAATTATAGGAAGAAAGTTCCCAAAACATAAATGGCCCACGTGTCAATGCATAGAATATAAAACTGTCACAATTTACAGTCCCAACTACTTCAGTGTGTTTTTAAAAAATATATTTTTTAACACACATATATTTATATATTATATATGGAATTCCAGTCTGATTCATATATATATATTAGCAAAAACAGCAAATTGTTTACGTCCCAGAACAGTTTGTTTGTAACAGTTCAGTTCAACATCAACACCCAATCACCTGACCAGTTCGGTGGCCTTTTGTTCCTCTTTGGCCACCCTGTGGGAGTCTGACCAAAGCAGGGTGAGTAAACAGTCCATCCTTGGTCTTGTTGCATTATGCTACCCCCACTAGACTGAACTCCATCTGTTGTCGCAGACCCACTCACAAAATAAGTGGTATCAGAAGCAAGCTCTGCGTCCTTCTCACTACCTTTGTCACTTTTGTTCATCCATGATCAGGTTGGGTAGATCCAGATCAGAATCGTGGAGGCCTGCATCCAAATCAGGCTACAAGATCTCTGCAGGTTTCCATGCTTCGGCGTGTGTGAACACCCAGCTGTTGTCTATAGTCATCCCGGAGTTGTACGGCTTGAGTTTGTATGACGTAAGGACCCTCATAGGATGGTAGGGGCTTCATAACTTTGTCCCGCACCCACTTTATACAATTAATTAAGTACCATACTGTGTCACCAACGTTGTTGTGTATCCTTGCAACATTCTTGTCATACTGCTTTTTGGCATGCTCCACAGACTGACCCAGCTCTTCCCTTGCATTCTGGTGAGCAAGTTCCAATCTGTCTTGTAGCTGTGCCACATACTGTGGAGGGGTCTTGGTGTGCTCATGATCGGGTGGCAAGCCAGCCATCAGGTCGATGGGTTCTGTTACTTCACTTCCAAGGAGCGTCATGTTCGGAGTGAACCCTGTTGAGCTGTGCTTTGTTGCTCTATAGACCATCACGGAGAATGGAATCATGAGGTCCCGGTCCCAATGACAACGTTCTGTGGTGGTGGCTAAGATATTCTGTAGAGTGGCATTAAATCTTTCGACTTGCCTTTCTGATTGTGGTCTGATTCCTATTCCACACATTCTTTGGAAGACTTCAGACTCGAAGTTGGAGCCTTGATCGCTGTGGAGTGTCTGTGGGGCTCCGTAGCGACACCACCATTCAGCTGTCAGAACTTCAGCCACTGTCACAGCTTGATCGTAGGCTTCCACCCACTTTGAAATAGTCTTGAACCACCAATATGCAGCGATTGTAGCATTCTGTCTCATTCATGGAGCCCATGAGATCAATGGCGATCCTCTCCATGGGTACTCCCATGCAGACAGTGCCCATGGGTGCTTGGGGCTTCCTCGGAGGTCTGGCTTTAGCTGCACAGCTGGTACATGTACGAGACCATAGTGTGACATCCTCTCTCATTCGGTACCAGTAGTATCTTGTCTGCAGCCGGGCAAGAATGCGTTCCACGCCAAAGTGACCGGCTACCTGGCCGTCATGCATCTGCTTCATGATGTCCGACCAGAACACAAGAGGTCTGAGTATCTGTGGGTAAAACACTGCATCTTCGGTACAGTAGAAGTGTCGTAAGAGAATGCCGTCTTTGACATACAGTCTCTTCCACTGGCTCCAAAAGGCCTTAGTCGCTGGCACGAAAGGCGACACATCTCCCCATGATGGGCGGTCCTTCCTCGAGCCATCTTTTGACGGGGCCTATATCAGAGTCAGCCATCTGAGCTTGACATAATTCCTCAGTAGTCCATCCATAGAACAGAACAGTGTCACTTGCTTCAGTGAGGCAAATCCGATGTGTCATCTTCACTCTCCTGAACACCTGACTCCACGTCAAAGGCAGCTCCAGGGAGTGTAGGCTGGGGTCTTCCCTTACTTCTACGGAGCTCTGTTCAGGGGGGTATCTTCCACAGCATTATCTGCTATGCTGGAGCCGAAGTCACAGTGCACTTCCTGGTTCCTGAAACAGTCATTGTTCTGGGTAGGGTCCTGTATAGTGCAGGGGCAAGTCTGGCGGCAGGGCCTCCTGGACAGGACGTCAGCATTTTCGTGGTGGCGTCCTAGACGATGCATGACCTTGAAGCAAGACCAGGCTTCTCGAGCCACCCCGCCAGTTGACCTTCTGGTTCCTTCATCCTTATGAACCACCGAAAGCTGCTGTGGTCGGTGCGCACGATAAAGGGTCTTCTGAGCAGGTATTGACGACCGCCAGCTCCCATACGCTAGTACGCGTTCCTCACTGTCCTGCATTTGGGACACTGGTCCTTCTGTAGCTCAGTTGGTAGAGCATGGCGCTTGTAACGCCAGGGTAGTGGGTTCAATCCCCGGGACCACCCATACGTAGAATGTATGCACACATGACTGTAAGTCGCTTTGGATAAAAGCGTCTGCTAAATGGCATATATTATTTATTATTACAAGACGGCTCCAATACCGAAGTTGCTGGCGTCTGTATAAAGTTTGAGGTCGCCGCTGTTGAGTGGATAGCCCAAATTGGGCGTGGTGGTGAGGCGTGGGCGTGGTGGTGAGTAGATACTTTAATTCTTTGAACGCCTCCGGGCACTCTCGCGTCCACTGGAAACGAGCATGTCTCTTTGTAAGCTCATGAAGGGGCTTGTCTACAGCAGCAACGTTTTTGACAAATTGTCGGCAGTACGAGGCCAGGCTACGAACTGACGGACTACTGAAACACAGGTAGGCTGGGGGCGTTCTTGGACTTTCAGATTTTTCTGGTGATCTGTGGCGATGCCATGTTCAGAAACTTTGTGTCCAAGGTAGGTAACCTGTCGGAACCCACTTGGAGGGTTTCAATTTCAGGTTGGCTTGGCGTCACCGATCAACCACTTGTGCGAGGCATTGGAGCATTTCCGGGACATCCCTTCCCAGGATGATGATGTCATCAACATATACGAGGCAGGTCTCCCATAGCGTTCTAGCCAGGACGCCCTCCAATTAGATGTTGAAACGTCGCTGGTGCGTTGCAGAGCCCAAAAGGCATCACATTCCACTCAGAGGCTCTTCCTGCTGCAGAAAGCGGCTGCCTTACGGGCCCTGGGGGTAAGCTCTACCTGCCAATAGCCTGACGCTAGGTCCAATGTGCTAAACCATTTGGCCGTTGACAGGGTATCAAGGATACGAGGAAGAGGATATACATCCTTAACAGTACGCTCATTTAGAGCCCTGTAAGTCCACACATAGACGGTATGTCTGGTGGTCCTTTTGTGGCTTGGAGAGGCTACTCCAGTTTCTTGACTTTGCTGGATCTACTGGTCAGTTACTGCATCACAGGGGCCCAGGAAATTTCTAAATGTCATGCTGTACAAGACTAGTGCAACCAATATCAGTGGGAAGAAGAAATCCCCGTAGGTACTAAGGAGTTGAGCCAGCCCACAACTTTGTCTGCACTTAGCGCAGTAGAGTTTTCTGTTTACACCGACTGTAAGTGATCAGGAACTGCTGGGGAGAGACTAGTTTGTGGTGGCATGGAAGAAATATCAGTGGGTTGAACAACATCTGCTGCCTGGAGGAATCCGGCAGAGATGGTCGCCTCGCTTCGCGTTCTTAGGAAACGATGCAGTATTTTGTTTTTTTATGTATTATTTCTTACACTGTTACCGCAGGAAATCTTAAGTCTTATTACATACAGCCGGGAAGAACTACTGTATATAAGAGCAATGTCAACTTACCAACATTACGACCGGGAATACGACTTTCCCGAAGCAGATCCTCTGTTTGGACCACCAACCAGAACAATGGATCGGATCCCAGTAGGCGACCCAAAACAAAGGCGCTGCAAAAGGGGCAGACGGAGCGTGGTCTTCTCATATGCCTTATGATTAACGAGTCGTGGTGTGATCATAACAACATACAGGAACTCAAGTCATTTTGTTCACCTGACCTAGAATTCCTTACAATCAAATGCCGGCCGCATTATCTACCAAGAGAATTATCGTTGATCATAATCACAGCCGTGTATATCCCCCCCCCCCCATGCAGCCCCCTCGACGGCCCTGAAAGAACTTCATTGGACTCTATGTAAACTGGAAACCACATATCCTGAGGCTGCTTTATTGTAGCTGGGGATTTTAACAAAGCTAATCTGAAAACAAAGCTCCCTAAATTTTATCAGCATATGAAATGCGCGAACCGGGCTGGCAGCATTTCTGGATCATTGTTACCCTAACTTACACAATGCATACAAAGCCCTCCCTCGCCCTCCTTTCGGCAAATCTGACCACGACTCCATTTTGTTGCTCCCAGCCTATAGACAGAAACTAAAACGGGAAACTGCCGTGCTCAGGTCTGTTCAACGCTGGTCCGACCAATCTGATTCCACGCTTCAAGATTGTTTCGATCACGTGGACTGGGATATGTTCCGGATAGCCTCAGACATTGATGTATACGCTGATTTGGTGAGCGAGTTTATTTTAATGTCATTAGCACAGAACTGAAAGCGCGAACCCAATGCTTTTAATCATGGCAAGGCGACCGAAAACAACATAACCGAATACAAAGAGTGTAGCGATTCCCTCCGCAAGGCAATCAGACAAGCTAAGCGTCAGTATATAGACAAAGTAGAGTCGTAATTCAATGGCTCAGACACGAGACATATGTTGCAGGGTCTACAGTCAATCACGGATTGCAAAAAGAAAACCAGTCCCGTCGCGGACACCGACGTCATGCTCCCAGACAAAGTAAAAAACTTCTTTGCTCGCTTTGAGGACAATACAGTGCCACTGACACAGCCCGCTTCCAAAACCTGTGGGCTCTCCTTCACTGCAGCCAACGTGAGTAAAACATTTAAACGTGTTAACCCTCGCAGGGCCGCCGGCCCAGACGGCATCCATAGCTGCGTCCCCATAGCATGCGCAGACCCAACTGGCTGGTGTGTTTACGGACATATTCAATCAATCCGTATCCCAGTCTGCTGTTCCCACATGCTTCAAGAAGGCTAAGGTAACTGAGCTAAATGACTATCGCCCCGTAGCACTCACTTCCATCATCATGAAGTGCTTTGAGAGGATCATATCACCTCCACCCTACCTGACACCCTAGACCAGTCCTTCTCAAATAGTGGGGCTCGGAGCCATGCCTGGGAGGGGGGGGGCGTGTAATCCCAGGGAACATGCTTTTTTTTGCCGCAGGGAGTAGGGTTTTTTGCACCGAATAAGAACACACAGCAGGAGATATGAAGTGCAGATAACAAACCCTTAAGAGACACCATGGAAAAATATTTAACAGGGATGAAAAGAAAGGCGGAGGGAGACGGAGATAATAAGACAAGCGTAAGTCTCCCGAAAGCTAAGACGAGGAAATATGACGAAGCGTATGTAGCACTTGGCTTCACTGTGACTGCGGTGGGAGACGAGGAAGACCGGTATGTTTACTGTGTCTAAAAATGTTGACAGCGGACAGCATGAAGCCAAATCAATGAAGGCTTCACTTAAAGACATTACACCCCAATCACGCTGATAAGCCGCTTGAGTTTTTTCAGCGAAAACGTGCCGAATATTGCCAACAATCGTCCCGCTTTGTGAACGCAACTTCAGTAAACCAGCAAGCACTGTTAGCATCATATAAGGTGGCGTACCAAATTTATCAGTGCAAAAAAAAAACACTCCATAGCAGAGGAGCTGATACTGCCTTACAGCATTAGACATGGTCTCTGTCATGCTGGATGACACAAGTGCTGCAAAAATAAAAAACTGCCCCTCTGTCCAATGACACTGTCACCAGATGTATAAATGACATTGCTAACGATCTTAAAGAACAGCTGGTAGATTAACTCAAAGACAAATGTTTTGCCTTACAGTTCGATGCTGAGTGGACTCACTGTGTCATACACAGAGAAGCACTGGCATCAAGGCACCTTTCCTCTGAATTAAGTGAGGTTATGATTGACATTGTAGGTGTAGTCAATTTTATAAAGATCAGACCACTAAAATAAAAACAAGAGTCTTCTCTGCTATCTGTGAGGAGATGGGAGCTGAACATCAAGCTGTGCTGTTTCACAGTGAAGCAAGGTGGTTGTCACAAGCAAAAGTCTTGTCTCGAGTTTTTGAGCTCAGAGAGCAGATAATGTTTTCGGAGCAGGAGCACGACCTTGCAGAAATTTTGTGATGAGAACTTTCTGGCAAAACTGGCCTACCTATGTGGCATATTTGGAAAGCTAAATTAACTAAATCTCCAGCTTCAAGGGAAAGATAAACACCTCGCTCAGGTCACAGACAAGATCAGCTCTTTCACTCGAAAGCTTGCAATGTGGGGCAGGCGACTTGATGAAGGAAATACTGATTCATTCGAGAACCTGCATGAATTTGTTGACACTACTGACTATGATGCCACCTCAGTGATTCCATATATTAAGGAGCATCACTGATGGGATTCTTTAAAAAGTACTTCCCTGAAAACAGTTCCCAATATGACTGGGTGAGAGATACTTTCAATGCACCAGCTCCAACTGGTTTCAGCTCTGCAGAGGAGGACCAGTTCATTGATATGACGTCTGACACCACATTGAGACTGAGGTTCACATCACAGACACTGAGTGAATTCTGGCTGAGTGTAGAGAGGCAGTATCCACTCCTAGGGCAGAGAGCCATGGGCATTCTTCTTCCTTTTGCAACATCTTATCTTTGTGAGACTGGCTTCTCTGCTGTTTCTGCACTGAAGACGAAGTACAGGTCCCAGCTAACGTTGAGCAGGAGCTGAGAGTTGCAGTATCATGCTTCAAACCCCGCTTCGAAAAGCTGTGCTCTGCAAAACTTGCTCATTGTAGCCATTAATCCTGACTTCCTCATTTTGATTTTAAAAAATCAGCACAAATTGTTTTATTCATTTTTGTTTTATAGGTCAGTGTTTCATATATTGTGCTCCTGAGTTAATGTTGCTGATCAATTTGAATGTATTATTATTTATTGATTATATTTCTTTTTCTCTTCTTTTTTCAGGCGAATTGATGCACTTTGTCTTTTCTGTTACAGACTAAAAAACAATGTTAATAAAGTTATTCTTTGTTGTAAGTTGATCTATATTTCTTTCTTTATTGTTTTTTTGTTTTCTTTAATGTTAATAAGGATACAATGTTATGCAGAGGTGTACTTTTAACAATTTTATAGACAAATTGTACTATTTACAGTCGTGGCGGAGAGTTGGGGGGGCGCGAAATGTTAACTTCTTCCTGGGGTGGGGGACGTAACAGAAAATAATTGAGAAGCACTGCCCCTAGACCCACTCCAATTTGCTTACTGCCCCAATAGGTCCACAGACGAAGCAACTCGCAATCACACTGCACACTGCCCTAACCCATCTGGACAAGGGGAATAGCTATGTAAGAATGCTGTTCATCGATTAGAGCTCAGCATTTAACGCCATAGTACCCTCCAAACTCGTCATTAAGTGCGAGACCCTGGGTCTCGACCCCATCCTGTGCAACTTGGTCCTGGACTTTCTGACGGGCCGCCCCCAGGTGGTGAGGGTAGGAAACAACATCTCCACCCCGCTGATCCTCAACACTGGGGCCCCACAAGGGTGCGTTCTTTGAGCCACTTCCTGTTCACCTCGCTATCATCCAGAAGGCGAGGTCAGTACAGGTGCATCAAAGCTGGGACCGAGAGACTAAAAAACAGCTTCTATCTCTTGGCTATCAGACTGTTAAACAGCCATCACTAACATTGAGTGGCTGCTGCCAACATACTGACTCTAATCTAGCCACTTTAATAATAAAAAAAATGTATGTAATACATGTATCAAGTTCAAACAGGTGCCATTAATACATGTAATGAGTGGAGGACAGGAGCCTCTTAAAGAAGAAGTTACAGGTCTGTGAGAGCCAGAAATCTTACTTGTTTGTAGGTGACCAAATACATATTTTCCACCATAATATGCAAATAAATTCATAAACAATCCTACAACGTGATTTTCTGGATTTTCTTTTCTCATTTTGTCTGTCATAGTTGAAGTGTACCTATGATGAAAATTACAGGCCTCGTCTTTTTTAAGTGGGAGAACTTGCACAATTGGTGGCTGACTAAATACGTTTTTGCCCCACTGTACATATTCTTATTCATTCCTTTGTGTGTGTATAAGGTAGTTGTGAAATTGTTAGATATTGCACGGTCAGAACTAGAAGCACAAGCATTTCGCTACAATCGCATTAACATCTGCTAACCATGTGTATGTGACCAATCAAATTTTATTTGATTACTGCCCTTTTTTACTTTCACTGACTCGGTTGTAAAGAGCCTGATTGGGGATTTGATTATTGGTCTGTTCGTTAACCACAAACCTTTTCAATTAATCATTTAGTTGGGTTTAGTACCACGTTGCCTCTGACAGGTTCACGGAAGTGTGCGTTCCCGGGCACAATGTACTCACACCCTGATTAGAGAACGGCTGCGCGTGCTATTCTTATGACATGCACCTTTGGTCTGTTCTTTGCGTTGAAGTAGGGCACCTGTTCACCAAACAGCACAGTCCTCTGGCTCCCGAAATCAAGGCAGGCCCGTGACTGCTCCTTCTGAGTAGTTTATTCGTCTTCACTGTCAGATGAGATATCTTAATGTACACGCCTACCACGTAAACTGGATCTTGCTCACTTGGGGCGAGACTGTTTTCTTCATTACCTTCAGTGTGCAGAGCATCACTACGGATACATCCATGGCTGTCCTGCGACTTTGAGCGGTGGTTTTCCACAGGAGGCATGACTGGAGAGGAGGGCAGAGCTGCTGGCATCCTGTGTGGGTAATGGGAGTAAACAGCATCTACGGGGTACTCGCTGCATAGATTATATGGTTGGCAGAGTTGAAAGGGTTAGTGCCTCGAGTATACAGCATTTCAGTAATTGGCTAAAACACATTTCCAGAGAGAGCATTTTTAGGTGAGCATCTATCATGCCAGCTGGCATAGTTTTGGTTCTGACTTAGCTGTGATTCGATTCCACTGTCACCCCCAATTCCATTTTTCACATGAGACTTGAATAGATTCGTTTCTCTCCTTGGCTGTTTAGCTGACGTCTTTGACTCACAGCATGAGTCAGCCATATTAGCTGCGGTGAGCTGCATATTAGCTACATCTGAACTTGGCATACATTTACTGTTAGCATTTGCGACATCATTCGCTCATCTAGTCGGCAAATGAGATTTGTGATTGCCTTTCATCAGTCGCTGTATTTAGCGACATGAATGGGTTTGAGTAGCACATTGAATCCTCAGGCAATTTTATCTCTCGTAATAACAAATTTCCTGTGTGAAGTCACCATTTTACAACTTTAGCTAGAACATCAGCCACCACTCAGACAAAGATGATTAACTTTATTAGCCGTTGTCTCGTGAAAGTCAAATTCATTTTTTTATTTTATTTTTTTTCATTTTGATTTCTCTTTGATATTCCGGAAGAATGTAAATAACTCACCGACGCAGTCAGGATAAATACCGGATTAATCCCCAATGGTACCTTTCCTGGCTGTCCTCCAGATTGTAGTCAGGGCGGCTCAGAGGAGCCTTCACTTGCTAGCTCCATGGCCAGAGCAACTTACGGATGTTCTGGGGTAATTCCCACATTTGGGGATCTTATCCACTGCTAATGACGAGTTAGTCTGGAATTTCACTGAAGTAGTTAACTTTTATTACAAATTGTACATCATTATGGTGTTCCGAATGAAAAAATAAAATAGAGAGCTAACGGAGCAAAAAGAGCGTGGCTCACAGTTCAGCTACAGTCACACACAATTGCATCAAAACCAAAAGTTACCTTATACCTTATTACCTTATGTTACACAAAATGCACTTCAGTGTTTTAAAGCTATTCCCCTATTTTACCAACACAAGGTAGGGTTGGTATACAGAAGATAGCCCTATTTGGTAAAAGACCAAGTTCATATTATGGCAAGAACTGCTCAAATAAGCAAAGAGAAATGACAGTCCGTCATTACTTTACGACATGAAGGTCAGTCAATCAGTAAAATGTCAAGAACTTTGAACATTTCTTCAAGTGCAGTCGCAAAAACCATCAAGCACTATGATTATACTGGCTCTCATGAGGACCGCCACAGGAATGGAAGACCCAGAGTTACCTCAGCTGCAGAGGTTAAGTTCATTCGAGTTACCAGCCTCAGAAATTGCAGCCCAAATAAATGCTTCACAGAGTTAAAGTATCAGACACATCTCAACATACACTGTTCAGAGGAGACTGTGTGAATCAGGCCTTCATTGGCAAATTTCTGCAAAGAAACCACTACTAAAGGACACCAATAAGAAGAGACTTGCTTGGGCCAAGAAACAAGAGAAATGGACATTAGACAGGTGGAAATGTGTCCTTTGGTCTGGAGTCCAAATTGGAGATTTTTGGTTTCACCCGCCGTGTCTTTGGATGATCGGATGATCTCTGCTTGTGTATTTCCACCGTAATGCATGGAGGTGGTGGTGTTATGGTATGGGGTTGTTTTGCTGGTGACACTGTCTGTGATTTATTTAGAATTCAAGGCACACTTAACCAGCATGGCTTCCACAGCATTATGCAGCGATACCCCATCCCATCTGGTTTGGGCTTAGTGGGACTATCATTTGTTTTTCAACAGGACAATGATCCAAAATACACCCCCAGGCTGTGTAACGGCTATTTTACAAAGAAGGAGAGTGGTGGAGTGCTGCATCAGATGACCTTGATTTGTTTAACACTTATTTGGTTTCTACATGTATCCATATGTGTCATTTCATAGTTTTGATGTCTTCACTATTACTCTATATTGTAGAAAATAGTAAAAAATAAAATAAAAACCTTGAATGAGTAGGTGTTCTAAAACTTTTGACCGGTACTGTCCAATTTCATGAAATACATTAAAAATAAAAGAAAGGTGGACTCAATAATAAAGGATCTGTAAAATGTAGTCCGGATGAACTTGTCCACCTCAAAAGAACTCTATCCATTCTCCCCAATTAAGGTGCCACCAACCTCCTGTAATTGAGACACAGACCATTCAAATATCTCTATCTTAAACAGATGCTTTTTTATGGAGATTTTTTTTATGCTAATTGGATTTCCGCAGGGGAGTGGACATTGTATCACGGTCTGATACCCCTAGAGTCAGTGTCTTGGGAAGTTTTCAGACCCCTTGACTTTTTCCACATTTTGTTAGGTTACAGACTTATTCTAAAATTGATTTAACCTTTATTTAACTTCTTGGTGACGGGGCATTTTCACATCCGGATAAAATATATGCCCAAATTCAACTGCCCGCTACTCATCCCCAGAAGTTAAGATATGCATATTATTAGTAGATTTGGATCGAAAACACTGAAGTGTCTAAAGCTGTTTGAATTATGTCTGTGAGTATAACAGAACTTATTTTGCGAGGACAAACCATTCAGATGTTGTTGTTTTTTAGGTCACTCTTTTTTTCATTTGGAATCCAGATTTCTAAAGGACCTTCTTGCAGTTCCTATCACTTCCACTGGATATCAACAGTTTTTAGAAATTGGTTGAGGTTATTCCTTTGTGTAATGAAGTACGGCCATCTTGAACGAGGGTCACTTGAAGTGTACTATTAGATAGAGGCGTGTGACCAGAAAGCATGCTTCAGTTTGTTTTCTTCCTGTATTGAACACAGATCATCCCGTCTTCAATTTGATTGATTATTTACGTAAAAAAATACCTAAAGTTGTATTACAAAAGTTGTTTGAAATGTTTTGTCAAAGTTTACAGGTAACCTTATTTTGTAACCTTATATTTTGTAGTCACGTTGAGCAAGTTGGAACCGGTGTTTTTCTGGATCAAACGTGCCAAATTAATGGACATTTTGGATATATATCGAAAGAATTAATTGAACAAAAGGACCATTTGTGATGTTTATGTGATGTTTATGTGACATATTGGAGTGCCAACAAAAGAAGCTCGGTTAAAGGTAAGGCATGAATTATAATTTATTTCTGCATTTTGGGTCGCGTCTGCAGGGTTGAAAAATACTTTTCTCTCTTTGTTTACTATAGTGCTATCCTCAGATAATAGCATCGTTTGCTTTTGCTGAAAAGCCTTTTTGAAATCTGACATGTTGGCTGGATTCACAACAAGTGTAGCTTTAATTTGCATTTTCCCTGGCTTTTGGCCATATCCCAGAGAGTTTAACTTGGCAAGTCAGTTAAGTACAAATTCTTAATTACAATGATTGCCTCCCTACCACTGAGGAAGTACAGTTCCCGCTCAGCCCAGTCAAAACTGTTCGCTGCTCTGGCTCCCCAATGGTGGAACAAACTCCCTCACGACGCCAGGACAGCGGAGTCAATCACCACCTTCCGGAGACACCTGAAACCCCACCTCTTTAAGGAATACCTAGGATAGGATAAAATAATCCTTCTCACCCCCCCCCCCCCCCCTTAAAATATGTAGATGCACTATTGTAAAGTGGCTGTTCCACTGGATGTCATAAGGTGAATGCACCAATTTGTAAGTCGCTCTGGATAAGAGCGTCTGCTAAATGACTTAAATGTAATGTAAATGTAATGATTGTGTGCCTCCCTATGGGACTCCCAATCACGGCCGGATGTGATACAAACTGGATTTGAACCAGGTACTATAGTGACGCCTCTTGCACTGAGATTAATTATGTGCCTTAGATCGATGAGCCACTCGGGAGCAAAAACTGATTTTCAGAAAATTTTGCAAATGAATAAAAAAATATAAAAAAATATCACATTTAACATACAGTTGAAGTAGGTTGGAGTCATTAAAACTAGTTTTTCAACCACTCCACACATTTCTTATTGACAAACTATAGTTCTGGCAAGTTGGTTAGGACATCTACTTTGTGCATGACAAAAGTAATTTTTACAACAATTGTTTACAGAAAGATTGTTTCACTTATAATTCACTGTATCACAATTCCAGTGGGTCAGAAGTTTATATACACTAAGTTGACTGTGCCTATAAACAGCTGTGATTATGTCATGGCTTTAGAAGCTTCTGATAGGCTAATTGAAATAATTTGAGTCAATTGGAGGTGTACCTGTGGATGTATTTCAAGACCTACCATCAAACTCAGTGCCTCTTTGCTTGACATCGTGGGGAAGCCAAGACCTCTGAAAAAAATTGTAGACCTCAACAAGTCTGGTTCATCCTTGGGAGCAATTTCCAAACGCTATGGGACCACGCAGCCATCATACCGCTCAGGAAGGAGACTTGTTCGGTCTCCTGTGGATGAATGTATTTTGGTGCGAAAAGTGCAAATCAATCCCAGAACAACAGCAAAGGATCTTGTGAAGATGCTGAAGGAAACATGCACACATGTATCTATGTCTGTCACGCCCTGACCTGAGTATTTTTTGTTTTCTTTGTTTTGGTTAGGTCAGGGTGTGACATGGGTGATGTATGTGTTTTTTGTACTGTCTAGGGGTTTTGTAGGTTTTTGGGGTTGTTTACTATCTAGGTGTTTTTATACTGTATGTCTATGGTTTCCTACATTGGTTCTCAATTAGAGGCAGGTGTGTATCGTCTCTGATTGGGAACCATATTTAGGCAGCCATCCTCTTTGGGTATTTTGTGGGTTATTGCCTATGTCTAGTTGCCTGTGTCTGTACTGTTTATATAGAGCGTCACGTTCGTTTGTTGTTTTGTAAGTTTGTTTTAGTGTTCTTTCTTCGTTAAATATAGAACATGTATTCATATCACGCTGCGCCTTGGTCTCCTCTTTACGACGATCGTGACAATATCCACACCAAAACGAGTCCTATATCGACATAACCTGAAAGGCCACTCAGCAAGGAAGAAGCCACTGCTACAAAACCCCTATAAAAAAAGTCAGACTATGGTTTGCAACTGCAAATGGGGACAAAGATGGTACTTTTTGGAGAAATGTCCTCTGGTCTGAAACAAAAATGGCCATAATGACCATCGTTATTTTTGGAGGAAAAAGGCGGTGGCTTGCAAGCCGAAGAACACCATCCCAACCTTGGAGCACAGGGGTGGCAGCATCATGTTGTTGGGGTGCTTTGCTGCAGGAGGGACTTCACTTCACAAAATAGATGGCATTATGAGAAGGAAAATTATGTGCATATATTGAAGCAACGTCTCAAGACATCAGTCAGGAAGTTAAAGCTTGGTCGCAAATGGGTCTTCCAAATGGACAATGACCCCAAGCATGCTTCCAAAGTTGTGGAAAAATGGCTTAAGGACGACAAAGTCAAGTTATTGGAGTGGCCATCACAAAGCCCTGACCTCAATCCTATAGAACATTTTTGGGCAGAACTGGAGAAGCGTGTGCGAGCAAGGAGGCCTATGAACCTGACTCAGTTACACCAGCTCTGTCAGGAGGAATGGGCCAAAATTCCCCCAGCTTATTGTGGAAGGCTACCCAAAACGTTTGACCCAAGTAAAAACATGTGAAGGCATTGCTACTAAATACTAATTGAGTGTATGTAAATTTCTGACTCACTGGGAATGTGAGGAAAGAAATAAAAGCTGAAATAAATCATTCTCTCTACTATTATTCTGACATTTCACATTCTTAAAATAAAGTGGTGATCCTAACTGACAGGGAATTTTTACAAGGATTAAATGTCAGGAATTGTGAAACTGAGATTAAATGTAATTGGCTAAAGTGTATGTAAACTTCCGACTTCAACTATTTAGGTATTTAGACCCTCTTCTCAGTATTTTGTTGAAGCGATTACAGCCTTGAGTCTTCTTGGGTATGATGCTACAAGCTTGACACACCTGTATTTGGGGAGTTTCTCCCATTCTTCTCTGCTGATCCTCTCAAGTTCTGTCAGGTTGCATGGGGAGTTTGTTACACAGCTATTTTCAGGTCTCTCCAGAGATGTTCGATTGGACTCAATTCTGGGCTCTGGTGGGGCCACTCAAGGTCATTCAGAGACTTGTTCTGAACCCACTCCTGCATTGTGTTGGCTGTGTGTTAGGGTCATTGTCCTGTTGGAAGGTGAACCTTCACCCTCGTCTGAGGTCCTGAGTGCTCTGGAGCAGGTTTTCATCAAGGATCTCTCTGTACTTTGCTCAGTTAATCTTTCCCTCAATCCTGGCAAGTCCATTAACCAGTTGAAGCTATGGGGGCGCTAATTTCATTATTGGATAAAAAACGTTCCCGTTTTAAGCGCAATATTTTGTCACGAAAAGATGCTCGACTATGCATATAATTGGCAGCTTTGGAAAGAAAACACTCTGTTTTCAAAACTGCAAAGATATTATCTGTGAGTGCCACAGAACTCATGCTACAGGCAAAACCAAGATGAAACCTCAAACAGGAAATGAGCAGAATTTTGAGGCTCTGTTTTCCATCGTCTCCTTATATGGCTGTGAATGTGCCATGAAGGAGCCTATATGCTCTCTGCCGTTCGTCCAAGGTGTCTGCAGCATTGTGACGTATTTGTAGGCATATCATTGGAAGATTGGCCATAAGAGACTACATTTGCCAGGGGTCCGCCCGGTGTCCTTTGTCTAAATTGGTGCGTAATTTTCAGCTGCAGGCATTTTCCCATGGGATTCACAGGGGAAAGCACACTTCCACGAACGATATATCATTGAAGAGATATGTAGAAAAACACCTTGAGGATTGATTCTAACAACGTTTGCCATGTTTCAGTCGATATTATGGAGTTATTTTGGAAAAGGTTTGGCGTTTTATAACTGAATTTTCTGTTTTTTTTGGTAGCCAAACATGACGCAGAAAATGGACCGATTTCTCCTGCACAAATAATCTTTCAGGAAAAACTGAACATTTGCTATCTAACTGAGAGTCTCCTCATTGAAAACATCTGAAGTTCTTCAATCAAAGGTAAATGATTTATTTGAATGTTTTTCTGTTTTTTGTGAAAATGTTGCCTGCTGAATGCTAACGCTAAATGCTATGCTAACGCTAAATGCTGCTACACAAATGCTTGTTTTGCTATGGTTGAGAAGCATATTTTTGAAAATCTGAAAATCCAGTTCATTCTGCTGAAAGTCCTCCCCACAGCATGATGCTGCCCTCATCATGCTTCACCTTAGGGATGGTGCCATGTTTCCTCTAGATGAGACGCTTCGCATTTAGGCCAAAGAGTTCAATCTTGGTTTCATCAGAACAGAGAATCTTTAGGTGCCTTTTGGCAAACTCCAAGTGGGCTGTCATGTGCCTTTTACTGAGGACTGGCTTCCGACTGGCCACTCTACCATAAAGGCCTGATTGGTGGAATGCTGGAGAGAGATGGTTGCGCTTCTGGAAGTTTCTCCCATCTCCACAGAGTGACCATCAGGTTTTTGGTCACCTCCCTGACCAAAAACTGACCAAGACCCTTCTCCCCAATTGCTCAGTTTGGCCTGGCGGCCAGCTCTAGGATGAGTCTTGGTCGTTCCAAACTACTTCCATTTAAGAATGGAGGCCACTGTTTTCTTGGGGATCTTAAAACATCTTATGGCTAGGGGTTCCGCTAGCGCCCACCCCCCTCCCCCCAACATTCCGCTGAAAAGGCAGCGCGGGGCGGGGTATTCAAAAATATATTTTTTTAATATTTAACTTTCACACATTATCAAGTCCAATACAGCAAATGAAAGATTAACAAGATGTTTATCTATCCATCGTGTCCGATTTAAAAGAAAAAATGTTTTACAGCGAAAACACAACATATATTTGTTTACTCACCACCAAATCCCCCAAAAACACACAGCCATTTTTCCCAGCCAAAGATAGTCACAAAAGCAGAATTAGAGAAAAAATGAATCACTAACCTTTGATAATCTTCATCAGATGACACTCGTATGACATCATGTTACACAATACATTTATGTTTTGTTCGATAATATGCATATTTATATCCACAAATCTCGGTTTACATTGACGCCATGTTCAGAAATGCCTCCACAATATCCGGAGTAATTACAGAGAGATAACAGATAACAGAAATCATAAACTTCGACGAAAGATACATGTTTTACATATAATTAAAGGGACACTGGTTGTTAATGGAACCGCTGTGTCAGATTTTTATTAAACGTTACTGTCACGTTCTGACCATAGTTCTGTTTTCCTTGTTTTAGTGTTGGTTTTCCTTGTTTTAGTGTTGTTCAGGATGTGAGCTGGGTGTGCATTCTATGTTGTGTGTCTAGTTTGTCCGTTTCTATGTATGGCCTGATATGGTTCTCAATCAGAGGCAGGTGTTTGTCATTGTCTCTGATTGGGAACAATATTTAGGTAGCTTGTTTTGTGTTTGGGTTTGTGGGTGGTTGTTTCCTGTCTTTGTGTTCTCTGCACCAGATAGGACTGTTTCGGGTTTTGCCACATTTGTTATTTTGTATTTGTGTAGTGTTCACGTTATCGTCTTTGATTAAACATGTTGAACACAAACTACGCTGCATTTTGGTCCTCCTCTCCTTCGACGGAAGAAAACCGTTACAGAACCACCGGCAGGAGCAGGAGAGGCAGCAATGTCAGGATTTCTGGACATGGGAGCAGAATCTGGACTATACAACTTGGGAAGAGATAGACAGGTGGACGGTCGACCCAGGGAGAGTGCCGGAGCCCGCCTGGGAATCGCTGGAGCAGTGTGAGGAGGGTTACAGGAGAATGTAGTTGGAGAAATGAGCACGGCGGAGCGGTAGGAAGCCCGAGAGTCAGCCCCAAAAATGTCTTGGGGAGAGGCAAACAGGGAGTATGGCGAAGCCAGGTAGGAGACCTGCGGCAACTTCCTGTGCTTACCGGAGAGCGAGATCGACCGGGCAGGCACCGTGTTATGCTGTGGAGCGCACGGTGTCTCCAGTGCGGGTGCATAGCCCGGTGCGGTACATACCAGCTCCGTGTATCGGCCGGGCTAGAGTGGGCATCGAGCCAGGTAAGGTTGGGCAGGCTCGGTGCTCAAGAGCTCCAGTGCACCTGCACGGTCCGGTCTCTCCAGTGCCACCTACACGCACCAGCCCTCCGGTGGAAGCCCCCCGCTCCAGGCTTCCTGTGCGTGTCCAGAGCCCAGTACTCCCTGTTCCTCCTCCCCGCACTCGCCCTGAGGTGCGTGTCCTCGGCCCAGTACTACCAGTGCCGGCACCACGCACCAGGCCTACAGTGCGCCTCGCCTGTCCAGAGCTGCTAGAGTCTCCCGCCTGTCCAGAGCTGCTAGAGTCTCCCGCCTGTCCAGAGCTGCTAGAGTCTCCCGCCTGTCCAGAGCTGCTAGAGTCTCCCGCCTGTCCAGAGCTGCTAGAGTCTCCCGCCTGTCCAGAGCCTCCCGCCTTTCTTCGACGGAAGAAAGCTGCCACAGTTACGAAAAAAGCATACCATGCAATAATCTAAAATGGCGCTAAGACGTAACAATATTTCTCCGCCATGTTTGAGTCAACAGCAATACGAAATTACATCATAAATATTTCCTTACCTTTGATCTTTCATCAGAATGCAGTGCAAGGAGTCCTAGTTCCACAATAAATATTTGTTTTGTTCCATAATGTCCATTACTAGTGTCCAATTAGCTGCTTTTGCTAGCATGGTTAGTTCACATGTCCAAAATCTGGTGCTGGTCCATGCGAACCCAGACGAAAACTTCAAAAAGTTATATTCCAGGTCGAATAAACTGGTCAAACTAAGTAGAGAATAATACTTCAGGATGTTATTTTCATATATATCCAATAACGTTCCAACATTCATTTTTGTCTACAGAATAATGGAACGCAAGGCTATATCAACAGTAATATGCGCAACCAGGAACTGGCATTCTGACAGACCACTGACTCATTCCCCTCCCGTCCGGTCCCACATCACACTAGAGGCTTCATTCCACATTCTACTGACTGTCGACATCTAGTGATAGGCGTAGGAAGTGCGAACAGATCCATATCTTGTTTGGATGTGAATAGGCGATGACTTGAAATTCAACCAGCCCCAGAATTTCCACTTCCTATTTGGAAGTTTGCCTGCCCTATGAGTTCTGTTATACCCATAGACATAATTCAAACCGTTTTAGAAACTTCAGAGTGTTTTCTATCCAATAGTAATAATAAAATATGCATATATTAGCATCTAGGACAGAGTAGGAGGCAGTTTACTATGGGCATGCAATTCATCCAAAGTGAAAATGCTGCCCCCTATCCCTAACAGGTTTTAAGGTAATAAGGTATTTCAATTATTTATTTTAATAAATTAGCAACATTTTCTAAAAACCTGTTTTAACATTGTCATTATGGTGTATTGTGTGTAGATTGATGAGGGAAATTTGGGGGGGGATACATTTTAAAATAACGCTAACGTATTTTTGAGGGGGAAAAGTAGAGGTCTGAATACTGTTTGACAGTGTGCTGTTCTGAACCTATATATATTTTACGGACACAGTATATTTTACATTAGTTATGTTGTTATTTTTAGTCCCACCCTTCAGCTCCACCCAACCACTCCCATCTATCTCTGAACCATCCATATTGGATTTTTGTTTGACATATATTTTTCAACTGTGCTGTGACGTTTCAGAAAAGTTCTGAACCTTTCTATTCTCATAGTTTCTAAAGATTGTAAATTAAAGATAAACATTTTTACTAAGATTATTATTATATTATTGATCGATTGACTAGGACTTTTCAAATCACCCAGCAGTTCTATTTGCAGATTTAGCTCCAGGTAAATGTTCCAAGTCATACCTAGGATAGGATAAAGTAATCCTTCTCACCCCCCCCCCCCCCCCCCTTAAAAGATTTAGATGCACTATTGTAAAGTGGCTGTTCCACTGGACGTCATAAGGTGAATGCACCAATTTGTAAGTCGCTCTGGATAAGAGCGTCTGCTAAATTACTTAAATGTAAATGTAAATGTTCAGTCAATCTTGAACCTGTGACTAAAAACAAGCTACATATGGACAGTGCCAAAACAAATGCTCTAATGATTCTGTCTCTTCACAGCAAAATCTGCAGAGCTGGGAAGGTTATATCACCCATATATGTATATAACATTCTATTGGTTGCAAGATTTTTTTATAATCGTTTAAATTGAAAAACTCAAAGTTTTGTGTATCAGTACATTAACTATGTGCCATGAAATCGGTACATCAAAAATCTCTTCCCAACTATTTAGCTATCTATATGGCCCAGCTGTCAATTGTTTTATATGTGAATGAAACTGGTATACTTTTTTATTCATCACAATTATCTTTAACCAATTTTGGTCTTTAATGCAGGGCCGACAGACAAGTTGCCTCTTCCATTTTTGCAGTAATGCTGCAATTAGTTGGTTGTAATTTTGGGTGGGGCAGACATTTCCATATATTAATGTTAGCTGCATGTATGAAATAACTCCACCAGTCCTATTTATGATATAATTTACAAAGATTATTCTGTTTTTTTAAATTCAATTAGTACATTTGAGTTTAACCATAATTGTCACGCCTGCTCCCGCTCCCCCTCTCTGGCGCTCGAAGGTGCCAGGTGGCCCTTCATTGCACACACCTGTCACCTTCGTTACACGCATCAACCTTCAGCATCAGTTTTTTGTTTTGGTTGGTGACGTAGGATCCAGGTGCTACTGCCGAAGGAACTGGGGGTGCTTCATGCTGGCTCGAGACGTTTCCTTGCCTCGGTTGGCTCGGCAGGTTCGTACCCCACGTCATGCCTCAGCCATTTGGTCAGGCTCCCACGCTTCAGCCGGCTTGTCAGGGTTCCATGCTTCGGTCGGTCAGTCAGGCTCGCCCAGGTGGGATGCCGGGTGTCTGTTCCCACTCCCCCTCTCTGGCGCTCAAGGGCGCCAGGTGGTCCATCATTACGCACACCTGTCATCATCGTTACGCGTATCAGCGCTCCATTGGACTCACCTGGACTCCTTAGTTTTGCTGATTGCCCCTCTATATATGTCCTTACAATAATAGTTGTTGTAATATTTGTTCTGTCTTTTGTGGTGGATTAAACTGAAATGGAAACCAACTTTTGATGTATTACAATATACAGTGGGGCAAAAAAGTATTTGGTCAGCCACCAATTGTGCAAGTTCTCCCACTTAAAAAGATGAGAGAGGCCTGTAATTTTCATCATAGGCACACTTCAACTATGACAGACAAAATGAGGGGAAATAATCCAGAAAATCACATTGTAGGATTTTTTATGAATTTATTTGCAGATTATGGTGGAAAATAAGTATTTGTTCAATAACAAAAGTTTATCTCAATACTTTGTTATATATCCTTTGTTGGCAATGACAGATGTCAAACGTTTTCTGTAAGTCTTCACAAGGTTTTCACACATTGTTGCTGGTATTTTAGCCACATTCCTCCATGCAGATCTCCTCTAGAGCAGTGATGTTTTGGGGGTGTTGCTGGGCAACACGGACTTTCAACTCCCTCCAAAGATTTTCTATGGGGTTGAGATCTGGAGACTGGCTAGGCCATTCCAGGACCTTGAAATGCTTCTTACGAAGCCACTCCTTCGTTGCCCAGCGGTGTGTTTGGGATCATTGTCATGCTGAAAGACCCAGCCACGTTTCATCTTCAGTGCCCTTGCTGATGGAAGGAGGTTTTCACTCAATCTCACGATACATGGCCCCATTCATTCTTTCCTTTACACGGATCAGTCGTCCTGGTCCCTTTGCAGAAAAACAGCCCCAAAGCATGATGTTTCCACCCCCATGCTTCACAGTAGGTATGGTGTTATTTGGATGCAACTCAGCATTCTTTGTCCTCCAAACACGGTGAGTTGTGTTTTTACCAAAAAGTTATATTTTGGTTTCATCTGACCATATGACATTCCCCCAATCTTCTTCTGGATCATCCAAATGCTCTCTAGCAAACTTCAGACGGGCCTGGATATGTACTGGCTTAAGCAGGGGGACACGTCTGGCACTGCAGGATTTGAGTCCCTGGCGGTGTAGTGTGTTACTGATGGTAGGCTTTGTTACTTTGGTCCCAGCATTCTGCAGGTCATTCACTAGGTCCCCCCGTGTGGTTCTGGGATTTTTGCTCACCGTTCTTGTGATCATTTTGACCCCACGGGGTGAGATCTTGCGTGGAGCCCTAGATTGACGGAGATTATTAGTGGTCTTGTATGTCTTCCATACCCGAATAATTGCTCCCACAGTTGATTTCTTCCAACCAAGCTGCTTACCTATAGCAGATTCAGTCTTCCCAGCCTGGTGCAGGTCTACAATTTTGTTTCTGGTGTCCTTTGACAGATCTTTGGTCTTGGCCATAGTGGAGTTTGGAGTGTGACTGTTTGAGGTTGTGGACAGGTGTCTTTTATACTGATAACAAGTTCAAACAGGTGCCATTAATACAGGTAACGAGTGGAGGACAGAGGGGCCTCTCAAAGAAGAAGTTACAGGTCTGTGTGAGCCAGAAATCTTGCTTGTTTGTAGGTGACCAATTACTTATTTTCCACCATAATTTGCAAATAAATTCATTAAATGTGATTTTTCTGGATTTGTTTTCTAATTTTGTCTGTCATAGTTGAAGTGTATCTATGATGAAAGTTGCATACCTTTCTCATCTTTTTAAGTGGGAGAACTTGCACAATTGGTGGCTGACTAAATACTTTTTTTGCCCCACTAGCGATATTTTGGAGATTATTTCATTTTCAAATAACTGAAAGTGAGAGGTTGTAATCTGAATAAAGGGAAAAAGTCTGTTCTTGAACATGGGGTGAGACATTCTTAATAATCTGCTAGAAAACCAGTTAGGATTTAAGTATAACTTTGTATGACCGAAGCCTTTAGTGAGAGGTTTAATGCTTTAATATTTAATCATTTCTGCACTCCGAATTCATATTCATTATATAAATAGGCCCGTTATATTTTGTCTGGCTTGCCGTTCCAATTTAAAAAACAAGTCGCTTGGTTTAGGCAAGGCCATAAGCAAATAGATTACCTGGGATATGACTAAAGCGTTACGGGTGATTTTTGTTTTCTTCATGGTAGCAAGATATGATCTAGTTTTGTTAACTTTCTATTAAAATGTATTGTTGTGAGAATGTATTTATTTGGGGATATGAATATCGAGTATGTCCACTTCACCGTCAGACCCTTTTATCGGTAAACTAAACGTTAATGTAAAAGTTTTTGTGCTGTGTGCTAGTAGTTTAAACAGACAGCTTGGTGCATTCAGCTTGTCAACACTTCTTACAAAAACAAGTATTGATGAAGTCAATCTCTCCTCGACTTTGAGCCATGAGAGATTGACATGCATTTCATTGATGTTAGCTCCCTGTGTACTTTTAAAGTCCAGCCGTGCTGCCCTGTTCTGAGCCAATTGTAATTTTCCTCTTTGTGGCACCTGACCGCACTACTAAACAGTAGTCCAGGTGTAACAAAACCAGGGCCTGCCTTGTTCATAGTGTTCTTAAGAAGGCAGAGCAGCTCTTTATTATGGACAGACTTCTCCCCATCTTAGCTACTGTTTTATGAATGACCATGACAGTTTACAATCTAGAGTTAATCCAAGCAGTTTAGTCACCTAAACTTGCTAAATTTACACATTATTCATTACAAGATTTAGTTCAGGGTTTTAGGGTTTAGAGAAGGATTTGTCCCAAATACAATGCTTTTAGTTTTTGAAATATTTAGGACTAACATATTCCTTGCCACCCATTCTGAAACGAACTGCAGCTCTTTGTTAAGTGTTGCAGTCATTTCAGTCGCTGTAGTAGCTGATGTGTATAGTGTTGAGCCATCCGCATATATAGACACACTAGCTTTGTCTTTAGAAAATATTGAAAAAAGTAAGGGGCCTACACAGCTGCCCTAGGTCATTCCTGAATCTACCTTGATTATGTTGGAGAGGATTCCATTGAAGATCACCCTCTGTGTTCTATTAGACAGGTAACACTTTATCCACAATATAGCAAGGGGTGTAAAGCCATTGGACATGTTTTTCCAGCAGCTGACTATGATCGACAATGTCAAAAGCCACACTGAAGTCTAACAAAACAACCCCCCCCAAAATATGTTATCATCAATATCTCTCTTCATTTGTGTAAGTGCTGTGCTTGTTGAATGTCCTTCCCTGTAAGCGTGCTGAAAGTCTGTAGTGAATTTGTTTCCTGTAAAATAGCATTGTATCTGGTCAAATGCATTTTTTTCTCCATAAGTTTTCTAAGGGTTGGTAACAGGCTGATTGGTCAGCTATTTGAGCCAGTAAATGGGGCTTTACTATTCTTAGATAGCATAATTACATTTGCTTCCTTCCAGGCCTGAGGGCACACACTTTTTAGTAGTTTTAAATTGAACATGATATGCCATTGATGGGTTCGGATTTCTAAACTTTAAATATTATTAATCATTAGTTAAGTTAGAGACATGAGGGGTGCCATAGTCTAGGGTCTACACAATAAGTGAATGGGTATCTGTAGGAGGAATGTATGTGATCAGTGCAATTCAGTTTGGAATGTACTGAGTGTAGGGAAAATGATCACATGTGGCAGCACTAAAGGGAGAGAGCCGTGGATTAGTGATGAAGGGGATCGAGGTCAGTTCAGGTCACATTAAGGGAGAAGGAACAGTGTATTGCCCTTATATCACTTAATTTCCTGCCTAGCAATAAATTGGGATATATGGGTAATTCTGCAACTACGGGAACTTTTATGTCCACAGGGTCAATTTTGTGGATGTTATAAAATTCTTTATTTTTTAAGTTCACACTACAATCACACCATGTTTTTTCAACACCTCTCAAGTATTTTAGCTACTTTTCAGATGCATTTTATACCTCAATTTCACTTTTGCCCTTGTCCCTGACAGACTTTCGAGCTTCTATGTTTTTCTATGAGAACATAACATTACATTAATGTGTAATTATTCATGTTCCAGAGAGAGTCATTTAAATCAAATCTATATCAATATTTATTGTGAGTATGCCCTTTACTTATTGTTATTTACACAAAATATACCCGTCCTTTGGTAGTGGTGTCATTTCCACCACTGAGAGCAAATTCCTCTTTAATAAAGTTTTGTCAAGAGAATGTTAATTGAGTTACCATGGAAACACTGCGACACTGCAGAGGAAAGTTGTTCCAGATGTGATGTCCAGAAGTTAAAGTAAAATCTAGGTAAATTTTGCTTGTGTAGAGAATATTTTTATCAGTCATTTCCAACCGTAATTTGTGGTAGAATTTAGATTTTTAAAATATATATGATGTATTTAGTCTAAACCATACTCTAGCTGTAATACTGGCCAAAGCATGCTAAGCAGTCTGTCATTTGTCTCCAAAAACAGCAGAAGTTTCATTTCCATCACAAACTTCACTGTGATGGAAATGACAGAACGTGGTGGAAATGACAAAAATCCATTATTATAAAAAAAAAATAACTTTAGGCTTATTTAATCAATGTTTTAAATTACTTTAATCTGGAAAATGCTCCAAGGTGTGCACAATTGCAAACCTTAAGTAGTATTTTTCTTTGTTTTAAGAAGATGTCACAAAAAAACAGCATAGAGGTCACAGACATAAAAACAAAATAAAAAATGATCCTATACGATACCAGAAACATCTGCAAAAAGATGGGGAGAGATACTGGAAGAAAAAAGAGAAGGGATAAGTGATATCTATGAACTTACAAAGTGAGAACAAAGAAGCGAGAGATGGCAATGGAAATGCAACCAACAGAATAGAAGACAGACTTTAAAGAGAACAGTTGCAATGGAGATCTACCTATCAGGCAACGCAACACCTTAGTCACCAGTTGACTTGCAGCCAGAACATGAGGCCATCTTACCTGCCCTGATGCACGCCCTGATTTTTTTTCCACCTTTATTTAACCAGGTAAGCTAGTTGAGAACAAGTTCTCATTTGCAACTGCGACCTGGCCAAGATAAAGCATATCAGTTTGACACATACAACAACACAGTTACACATGGAATGAACAAAACATAGTCACTTCAATGTAAATGTAAATAATATAGTAGAAAAAAAGAAAGTCTATATACAGTGAGTGCAAATAAGGGAGTTAAGGCAAGAAATAGGCCATGGTGGCGAAGTAATTACAATATGGCAATTAAACACTGGAATGGTAGATGTGCAAAAGATGGATGCGCAAGTATGAGGATGAGGTAGATAGATGGGCTGTATACAGATGGGCTATGAACAGGTGCAGTGATCTGTGAGCTGCTCTGACAGCTGGTTCTTAAAGCTAGTGAGCTGCTAGCTTGATACCCCTTCCTCTTCATCTACAACAGGAATGAGAAGTCTAATACTTGCTGGAAGGAAAAAGGTTGGAAGAGTTTGCTCAAAAACATAGAGATCTTTGCATGACATATGTCAAACTTGATAAAGCTTAACGGAAAACTGAGAAATACAAAAAAAGGTATGATCAACTCAAATCTAATCAAATTTTATTTGTCACATACACATGGTTAGCAGATGTTAAATGCGAGTGTAGCGAAATGCTTGTGCTTCTAGTTCCGACAATGCAGTGATAACCAACAAGTAATCTAACTAACAATTCCAAAACTACTGTCTTATACACAGTGTAAGGGGATAAGGAACATGTACATAAGGATATATGAATGAGTGATGGTACAGAGCAGCATACAGTAGATGGTATCGAGTACAGTATATACATATGAGATGAGTGTGTAGACAAAGTAAACAAAGTGGCATAGTTAAAGTGGCTAGTGATACATGTGTTACATAAGGATGCAGTCGATGATGTAGAGTACAGTATATACATATGCATATGAGATGAATAATGTAGGGTAAGTAACATTATATAAGGTAGCATTGTTTAAAGTGGCTAGTGATATATTTACATCATGATATATTTACATCATTTCCCATCAATTCCCATTATTAAAATGGCTGGAGTTGGGTCAGTGTCAATGACAGTGTGTTGGCAGCAGCCACTCAATGTTAGTGGTGGCTGTTTAACAGTCTGATGGCCTTGAGATAGAAGCTGTTTTTCAGTCTCTCGGTCCCAGCTTTGATGCACCTGTACTGACCTCGCCTTCTGGATGATAGCGGGGTGAACAGGCAGTGGTTCGGGTGGTTGATGTCCTTGATGATCTTTATGGCCTTCCTGTAACAACGGGTGGTGTAGGTGTCCTGGAGGACAGGTAGTTTGCCCCCGGTGATGCGTTGTGCAGTCCTCATTACCCTCTGGAGAGCCTTACGGTTGAGGGTGGAGCAGTTGCCGTACCAGGCGGTGATACAGCCCGCCAGGATGCTCTCGATTGTGCATCTGTAGAAGTTTGTGAGTGCTTTTGGTGACAAGCCGAATTTCTTCAGCCTCCTGAGGTTGAATAGGCGCTGCTGCGCCTTCTTCACGACGCTGTCAGTGTGAGTGGACCAATTCAGTTTGTCTGTGATGTGTATGCCGAGGAACTTAAAACTAGCTACCCTCTCCACTACTGTTCCATCGATGTGGATAGGGGGGTGTTCCCTCTGCTGTTTCTTGAAATCCACAATCATCTCCTTAGTTTTGTTGACGTTGAGTGTGAGGTTATTTTCCTGACACCACACTCCGAGGGCCCTCACCTCCTCCCTGTAGGCCGTCTCGTCGTTGTTGGTAATCAAGCCTACCACTGTTGTGTCGACCGCAAACTTGATGATTGAGTTGGAGGCGTGTGTGGCCACGCAGTCGTGGGTGAACAGGGAGTACAGGAGAGGGCTCAGAACGCACCCTTGTGGGGCCCCCGTGTTGAGGATCAGCGGGGAGGAGATGTTGTTGCCTACCCTCACCACCTGGGGGCGGCCCGTCAGGAAGTCCAGTACCCAGTTGCACAGGGCGGGGTCGAGACCCAGGGTGATGACGAGCTTGGAGGGTACTATGGTGTTGAATGCCGAGCTGTGGTCGATGAACAGCATTCTCACATAGGTATTCCTCTTGTCCAGGTGGGTTAGGGCAGTGTGCAGTGTGGTTGAGATTGCATCGTCTGTGGACCTATTTGGGCGGTAAGCAAATTGGAGTGGGTCTAGGGTGTCAGGTAGGGTGGAGGTGATATGGTCCTTGACTAGTCTCTCAAAGCACTTCATGATGACGGAAGTGAGTGCTACGGGGCGGTAGTCGTTTAGCTCAGTTACCTTAGCTTTCTTGGGAACAGGAACAATGGTGGCCCTCTTGAAGCATGTGGGAACAGCAGACTGGTATAGGGATTGATTGAATATGTCCGTAAACACACCGGCCAGCTGGTCTGCGCATGCTCTGAGGGCGCGGCTGGGGATGCAGTCTGGGCCTGCAGCCTTGCGAGGGTTAACACGTTTAAATGTCTTATACTCACCTCGGCTGCAGTGAAGGAGAGACCGCATGTTTCCGTTGCAGGCCGTGTCAGTGGCACTGTATTGTCCTCAAAGCGGGCAAAAAAGTTATTTAGTCTGCCTGGGAGCAAGACATCCTGGTCCGTGACTGGGCTGGATTTCATCTTGTAGTCCGTGATTGACTGTAGACCCTGCCACATGCCTCTTGTGTCTGAGCCATTGAATTGAGATTCCACTTTGTCTCTGTACTGACGCTTAGCTTGTTTAATAGCCTTGCGGAGGGAATAGCTGCACTGTTTGTATTCAGTCATGTTGCCAGACACCTTGCCCTGATTAAAAGCAGTGGTTCGGGCTTTCAGTTTCACACGAATGCTGCCATCAATCCACGGTTTCTGGTTAGGGAATGTTTTTATCGTTGCTATGGGAACGACATCTTCGACGCACGTTCTAATGAACTCGCACACCGAATCAGCATATTCGTCAATATTCCCATCTGACGCAATACGAAACATGTCCCAGTCCACGTGATGGAAGCAGTCTTGGAGTGTAGAGTCAGCTTGGTCTGACCAGCGTTGGACAGACCTCAGCGTGGGAGCCTCTTGTTTTAATTTCTGCCTGTAGGCAGGGATCAGCAAAATGGAGTCGTGGTCAGCTTTTCCGAAAGGGGGGCGGGGCAGGGCCTTATATGCGTCGCGGAAGTTAGAGTAACAATGATCCAAGGTTTTACCACCCCTGGTTGCGCAATCGATATGCTGATAAAATTTAGGGAGTCTTGTTTTCAGATTGGCTTTGTTAAAATCCCCAGCTACAATGAATGCAGCCTCCGGATAAATGTTTTCCAGTTTGCAAAGAGTTAAATAAAGTTCGTTCAGAGCCATCGATGTGTCTGCTTGGGGGGGGATATATACGGCTGTGATTATAATCGAAGAGAATTCTCTTGGAAGATAATGCGGTCTACATTTGATTGTGAGGAATTCTAAATCAGGTGAACAGAAGGATTTGAGTTCCTGTATGTTTCCTTCATCACACCATGTCCCGTTAGTCATGAGACATACGCCCCCGCCACTCTTCTTACCAGAGAGATGTTTGTTTCTGTCCGCGCGATGCGTGGAGAAACCCGTTGGCTGCACCGCCCTGGATAGCGTCTTCCCAGTAAGCCATGTTTCCGTAAAGCAGAGAACGTTGCAGTCTCTGATGTCCCTCTGGAATGCCACCCTTGCTCGGATTTCATCAACCTTGTTGTCGAGAGACTGGACATTGGCAAGAAGAATATAGCAAAAGTATCAAAAAATGTGCAGTGCCAACAACAAACAAGTGGCTTCAAAAATGCTTAGAGGCAACATCCTGAGAAAGTATGGCCTGGTCAAAGCTGCAAACAGAGAATTTGGATTTTCAGTAAAAGCAATGAGAGCAAATGAAAACAGGCCAACAAGTCTTCAACACTCTAGGAAAAAGCAGTGTAACATAATTAGCACAGCCACAGAAGAGAAAATTACTAGATTCTATGAACAATGATGTCAACAGTAGAGCAACAATTGGGAGAAAGGACAACGAGGAACAAGAAAAAAAATCAGAAGCGCTTCTTGAATGGCACAATTCAGAACCATTATTCAGATTTTTTTAAGAGGGAATATTCAGAGATTAAAATGTACTACTATGAATCCTTTATTAAAATATGTATTTTGGGGTTGTCAAGACAACAATCCAGGATAGGGACACATGCCTCTGCAAAACCCACGCCAACCTCCAGTTCATGGTGGACAAACTACAACATCACAAGTGATCAGCTGCAGCAACAATCAAACCTTATTGAGTCTTTGTGCTGTGAGAACCTGAAGAAAGAGTGCATGTACACAGAGTTCTCCCTTTGCCAAGCCAAAGAGCTTAAACATTTTCCTTTGATGCTGTTGAGTAGACATGGTGCTTTGATTTGATTTGATTAAAAGAAAGTAGCAATATGGAGAGAGGTTGGTTTATGCCCTATTGCGGATTATGTGCAAATAAGTAACAAGTGTGAATCATTTTGGTAAGGTGTATTATCAACAACAGTGATATTTGAGGCACAACACTGGAATAAGACATTAATTAGGTCATGCGTATTCTCCAGTTCCCTCCGCAAGGCAATCAAACAAGCTAAGCGTCAGTATAGAGACAAAGTAGAATCTCAATTCAACGGCTCAGACACAAGAGGTATGTGGCAGGGTCTACAGTCAATCACGGATTACAAAATGAAAACCAGCCCCGTCACGGACCAGGATGTCTTGCTCCCAGGCAGACTAAATAACTTTTTTGCCCGCTTTGAGGACAGTACAGTGCCACTGACAAGGCCTGCAACCAAAACATGCGGCCTCTCCTTCACTGCAGCCGAGGTGAGTAAAACATTTAAACGTGTTAACCCTCGCAAGGCTGCAGGCCCAGACGGCATCCCCAGCCGCGCCCTCAGAGCATGCGCAGACCAGCTGGCTGGTGTGTTTACGGACATATTCAATCAATCTCTATCCCAGCCTGCTGTTCCCACATGCGGGCCACCATTGTTCCTGTTCCCAAGAAAGCTAGGGTAACTGAGCTAAACGACTACCGCCCCGTAGCACTCACTTCCGTCATCATGAAGTGCTTTGAGAGACTAGTCAAGGACCATATCACCTCCACCCTACCTGACACCCTAGACCCACTCCAATTTGCTTTACCGCCAAAATAGGTCCACAGACGATGCAATCTCAACCACACTGCACACTGCCCTAACCCATCTGGGCATGAGGAATACCTATGTGAGAATGCTGTTCATCGACTACAGCTTGGCATTTAACACCATAGTATCCTCCAAGCTCGTCATCAAGCTCGAGACCCTGGGTCTCGACCCCGCCTTGTGCAACTGGGTACTGGACTTCCTGACGGGCCGCCCCCAGGTGGTGAGGGTAGGCAACAACATCTCCACCCCGCTGATCCTCAACACTGGGGCTCCAACAAGGGTGTGTTCTGAGCCCTCTCCTGTACTCCCTGTTCACCCACGACTGCGTGGCCACGCACGCCTCCCACTCAATCATCAAGTTTGCGGACGACACAACAGTGGTAGGCTTGATTACCAACAATGACGAGACGGCCTACAGGGAGGAGGTGAGGGCCCTCGGAGTGTGGTGTCAGGAAAATAACCTCACACTCAACGTCAACAAAACTAAGGAGATGATTGTGGACTTCAGGAAACAGCAGAGGGAACACCCCCCTATCCACATCGATGGAACAGTAGTGGAGAGGGTAGCAAGTTTTAAGTTCCTCGGCATACACATCACAGACAAACTGAATTGGTCCACCCACACAGACAGCATCGTGAAGAAGCCTCTTCAACCTCAGGAGGCTGAAGAAATTCGGCTTGTCACCAAAAGCACTCACAAACTTCTACAGATGCACAATCGAGAGCATCCTGGCGGGCTGTATCACCACCTGGTACGGCAACTGCTCCGCCCACAACCGTATAAATCCAATTTTATTTGTCACATACACATGGTTAGCAGATGTTAATGCGAGTGTAGCGAAATGCTTGTGATTCTAGTTCCGACATTGCAGTAATAACCAACAAGTAATCTAACTAACAATTCCAAAACTACTGTCTTATACACAGTGTAAGGGGATAAAGAATATGTACATAAAGATATATGAATGAGTGATGGTACAGAGCAGCATAGGCAAGATACAGTAGATGGTATCGAGTACAGTATATACATATGAGATGAGTATGTAAACAAAGTGGCATAGTTAAATTGGCTAGTGATACATGTATTACATAAGGATGCAGTCGATGATATAGAGTACAGTATATACGTATGCATATGAGATGAATAATATAGGGTATGTAACATTATATAAGGTAGCATGAAATAGTACAAGCGGTGTGGAGAGAGAAGCTAATTCTGTTTACTCCGTATATGTATGAGCTGTTATGCAGCCACAGTGAAAGTCACTAACAGTGTTTTCATTCCTGTTTCCCAAGTAAGACAAGGAAACAGGGAGGAAAGGTGTGGGGCTATTGGTCACTGGAAAAGAGAGTGTAAGGTAGGAATTGAGCCCACTGCATTCAGGGATGCAAACATTGCATCTTTGTCAAAACAACAGCAACAAATCCTTTTGAAAGCAGCGGGACAGGAAAATGTTACATAGCAGTGTATGGCCTCGGTTCATCGATAGTGGTTCATAGATATTACAGTTTCTATGTGAAGGGAGCCCAAGTCTCAAACAACATTTTAGAAAAGATGCCAGGGATCAAATATCGCGGGTTCCTTATCATGAGAAACGGGCTGAATTTGCTATGGGAAAAAGTATTTTGGATTGAAGAATCTAGGCAAAATGCCAGGGGGATGAGTTCTAAAGGTAACAAATTAAAATGATCTGGCCAAACATTCCTTGCAAACTCAGAAAACCTCATCTCAATGACAGATTTTTACCTTGTCAGCTCGGGGACTCGATCCAGCAAGGCTACCTGCTGCCCCAAATTATGGTATGTAAAACCGCATTATCTCCCACCATAAAAATTGTGTATTGCTTGTAGGCTTGAAACATCATTATATATACTGTAGTTTCAAAGTGGCGCGGATCATCATTATTTGAACCGTATAGATTAATTAGATAAATATGTTTATGGTCCAATAACATATTTAAAATAATCCATCTATGTTGCGGATCTGTTTGAACAGTTTGCACATTCTGAAAAAAATATTGTTAATTAATATCAACACCCCTTTTGAGTTTCTTTGCCCATCGGAGAAGTTTATTTCGCCCCCAGTCCTTTTTCCACACAACTACATCTAAAATTGTTAAATAGATTTCCTGTAAACAATAGATATTATATTCCTTCTCTTTAGCCAGGTAAATACTGATTGTCTTTTCTTATTATCTTATTATCTGCTAAGCCATAACTGGCTATACTTATTTCACCATTAAATAAATCATAATACAGATTTACAAAGCATGTTTCTAGCACTCAAGCACGCTTTGCAATGGTACAACAGCACAGTATTTTTGCATTATTTATTAACTGATTATGCACACTCATGCTTCATTTTCACACACACACACACACACACACACACACACACACACACACACACACACACACACACACACACACACACACACACACACACACACTCACATACAATCATTTGTGGCATACAGCAAGTCAGCCACCAGGGGGAGACTCGAGGCGATGGCTCCATCTTCTGGACTTGCCAGGTCTCGACAGCTTTTCCAGCCAGGGAGCTGATTGGGAGTTGGTGTGTAATCAAGGGCCCATAAAGCATCACACAGGAAGAGAGTGGGGGGGGGGGGGAGGAAGGACTCCTGTATAGTTCGGGATGGTTACAGAGGTAACAGGAGTGAGTGCAGTTTTGATCCTGGCAGGATACAGCAAGACCTGGAGCCCAGAAGACGGTATCCCGTAGAGAGTCTCATGGGGGAGACCTATCCTTTTCTTTTTTATTTATAATTTAAATAAACACCATTGAAACTGAGCTAATCCTACTCTGTCCGTGTCTGATCTGTGTAAACATCTTGACCAAACCCCATGGTCTGCCACATATCATATATCCTGATGCCTAGTCAATTTAGCCCTATACAAAGAGTGAGTTTCAAAAGTATTGGGACAGTTACAAAGTCCTGAATGAATCATGAATAATGATGAGTGAGAAAAATATTTATGCCTCTAACTTTGTCACTCATTATTCACAATTCATTCAGGATTATCCATAAATAGGGTAGCACCCACAGTAATGTAGAAGTGTTTTGAAACATTCTATTGTTATTTACAGTAAAAGTGACCATGCATATTTTGGGGGACACAAATAATCTGAAACACAACCAAAACAAACAGCAAATGCATCCAACAGAGTCGCAAGCTTGATGTAGTCATTGCGTGCTATGAAAATGGGACCAAATGCTTAACGTTTTACTACTGTAATACACGCAAGTGAATTTGTCCCAATAATTTTGGTCTTCTAAAATGGGGGGGACTATGTACAAAAAGGGCTGTAATTTCTAAACAGTTCACCTGATATGGGTGACAATATCCTCCGATTTAAACTGACAGTCTGCACTTTAACCTCACAGTCAGTCATTGTATCATTTCAAATCCAAAGTGCTGGAGTACAGAACCAAAACAACATCAAATGTGTCACTGTCCCAATACTTTTGGAGCTCGATGTATCTACTCCTACCACTCCCAACACATTGTAAATATGGCATTGTAGATATGGTACTAGTACTGACCCTGTATATAGCTTACTTGCTTCCTCGTGTTCTAATTTCTATTTCTCGTCATTTTTTATTCTACTTTATACATTTTATAGTACTATTGATATTGATTACTGCATTGTTGGGAAAGAGCTGGCAAGAAAAGCATTTCACTGTATTTATGCACATGACAATAAAACATGAACATTGAAAACATCAAACAAGAAATGACAAACCGACAATATCTACTGAGATAAGTGAGTAACAGGACGCAGGGGGTAAAAGTTCTGATTGGAATCTGGCCAGAGCATTTTATCCAGAGCTCATGTGTCCCCCTCATCCTCGCTGGAAACGAGCCCAAGCTCCCTGTCCTTGTGCTGCCGTCGCTCTCTACCCAGCTCCCTCTGGATACGCTCAAACTCACTCAACTGTACATGCACACACTGAAGGTGCAGGGCCCGTCTCTGATGGAGCAGCCTCAAAGGAAACGGGTTCATGTCGCAGAATGCAATGGTTGTCAGTCTCCTGTGGAGGGAAGGAAAAAGCAGTGTGTGATTTGTGTGTATCAGTTGTATATTTTGACGCTTATGTTGTCCAGTCACACACTATAAGTATATAGAACTATTTTCAGTCCTGTTGACAAGTGTTGACAAATTAATGGGAATTGTATTAAAATCGTTTTGGGGTATTGTTGTTTGGTGGAGACCTAACATAATCGTTTGTAGTGCTTTTGCTGAAAAGCCTATTTGAAATCGGACACTTTGGTGGGATTAACAACGAGAATAGCTGTAAAATGATATAAGACACATGTATGTTTTAGGAATTGTAATTATGATATTTCTGTGGTTTGAATTTGGCGCCCTCTATTTTCACTGGTAGTTGTCATATCGATCCCGGTATCGGGATTGCAGCAGTAACAGGTTTTTAAACAGGCAAATTGCCAACACAGGACTAAGATTTTATCATACTACACCGGCTCTGATGCTCGTCGGATGTGGCAGGACTTGCAAACTATTACAGACTACAAAGAGAAGCACAGCCACGAGATGCCCAGTGACACGAGCCTACCAGACGAGCTAAATTAATGCTATGCTCGCTTTGAGGCAAGTAACACTGAAGCATGCATGAGGGCATCAGCTGTTCCCGGACGACTGTGTGATCACACTTGCTGTAGCCCATTTGAGTAAGACCTTAAAGGTCAACATTCACAAGGCCGCAGGGCCAGACGGAATATCAGGACGTGTACTCCGAGCATGCGCTGACCAACTGGCAAGTGTCTTCACTGACATTTTCTGTCCCTGACTGAGTCTGTAATACCAACATGTTTCAAGCAGACCACCATAGTCCCTGTGCCCAAGAACACTAAGGTAACCTGCCTAAATGACTACAGACCCGTAACACTCATGTCTGTAGCCATGAAGTGCTTCGAAAGGCTGGTCATGGCTCACATCAACACCATTGTCCCGGAAACCCTAGACCCACCCCAATTTGCATACCGCCCTAAGAGATCCACAGATGATGCAATCTCTATTGCACTCCAAACTGCCCTTTCCCACCTGGACAAAAGAAACACCTATGTAAGAATACTATTCATTGATTACAGCTCAGCTTTCAACACCATGATGCCCTCAAAGCTCATCACTAAGCAAAGGACACTGGAAATAAACACCTCCCTCTGCAACTGGATCCTGGACTTCCTGATGGGCCAGCTCCAGGTGGTAAGGGTAGGTAACAACACATCCACCACGCTGATCCTCAACACGGGAGCCCCTCAGAGGTGCGTGCCCAGTCCCCTCCTGTAACACCTGTTCACTCATGACTGCATGGCCAGGCACGACTCCAACACCATCATCAAGTTTGCCGATGACACAACAGTGGAAAGCCTGATCACCAACAACGATGAGACAGCCTACAGGGAGGAGGTCAGAGACCTGGCCATGTGGTGCCAGGACAACAACCTCTCCCTCAACGTGATCAAGACAAAGGAGAGGATTGTGGACTACAGGAAAAGGAGGACCGAGCTCGCCCCCATTTTCATCGACGGGGCTGCAGTGGAGCAGGTTGAGAGCTTCAAGTAAAGACAGTCGTGAAGAGGGCATGACAAGATTTGTCATGAGACTGAAAAGATTTGGCGTGGGTCCTCAGATCCTCAAAAGGTTCTACAGCTTCACCATCAAGAGCATCCTGACTGTTTGCTTCACTGCCTGGTATGGCAACTGCTCGGCCCCTGACCGCATGGCACTACACAGGGTGGTGCGTACGGCCCAGTACATGCCATCCAGGACCTCTACACCAGGCAGTGTCAGAGGAAGGCCATAAAAATTGTCAAAGACTCCAGCCACCCTAATCATGGACTGTTCTCTCTGCTACCACATGGCAAGTGGTACAGGAATGCCAAGTCTAGGTCCAAAAGGCTTCTTAACAGCTTTTACCCCCTGCTGAACAGCTAATCAAAGGGCTACCCAGACCCCTCTTTTACGTTGCTGCTACTCTCTGTTTATTATTTATGCATAGTCATTTTAACTCTACCTACATGTACATATTACCTCAATTACCTTGACTAACCGGTGCCCCCGCACATTGACTCTGTAAACGTAGGTAGAGTGACCCTGTATATATCCTCACTATTGTTATTTTACTTCTGCTGTTAAATATTTGTTACTTTTATTTTCAATTTTTTACTTAACACTTTTTTTCTTCACTTCTTAAAACATTGTTGGTTAAGGACTTGTAAGTAAGCATTTCACTGGAAGGTCTATACCTGTTTTATTGTGACAAATAAAATTTGATTTGATTTGAAAAGAAGTCATGACAGGCCTGAAGGAATTAGTACATTTGTGGGTAAAATGTCCTAATGTGGACAAAACAAAATACGCTACACAAGGGTGGATAATTTTTAGGTCTGTGAAATTGATTGTGACAATTGCTGTGGAAACACCTTTATGCGCAAATATTGATATAATAACCATCATATCGAAGTAAGCGTAGAGTCACGCGTTTATATGTAACATTGTTTGTAGGCCTACCATCACCATGTGGAAAAGCATCAAGAGTATATAGGCAGATGAAATAAGTTATGAACTTCACATGGTGGTTAAGTGCACATAATCATGCACATTTCCAATAAATATATTTTTTATATTTTTTATGCTGATGACATGATCGTTGCTTGGCTGCGCAATTAGATAAACTGATCTTTCGCTTACATATATTGTACTGTTCTAACTCTAAGCTGTACTCCCAAGGAGTACATGTTGAGTTAAACAGTCAGCTAAACTCTTACCAGCACTTATGCCCTTCAAGGAACAGGCAGGTGTTGTCTTTTGACAGGTTTAATGCAAAAAAGTGTGAAACTGCAAATACATATATAACAATCTATGCACAGCAAATCAACAAACAAAGTTCACTTTTAAGCTAAGCTAGACTGAGCGAATGAAACTAAACACAATACTAATACCTGTAATGGCTATGCTAGATGTCCATTAAATTATTTTGAATGAGGGCCATGCTACAATTGCTAGCGATTTCCAAACACATACAAAAGTTGTATGGAGTTACACATTTCTCAAAATAATGATACACATGTACAGATAATATTAGAATTACGTTTACTTGCTGATAGTGCCACTATAAGGGCCAAAAACTAAGGGATGGAAATGGATAAATAGCAGTTAGCCTGAACACTGCAAGGTATTGTGTACAACTGAGTTCATTGTTACATTCTTCTTCTATGGTAAAAACAGGAAGTGAAATGATGACAACCAACACTAGGTGGGGACAAACTGAAATGAATCTATTAAAAGGTTCCAATACATTCCCCTCCTGGCATCTTTTAAGATACCACTTCTAACATATTTACATAAACTTTTCTCCAGGGAACAAGAGAAGGACGATATCTGAGATGGGTGTTGAGAAGGTCTTGGAGACATTGTGTCGGGTTACTTTAAATTCCACCTTCCTGACCATTCTATCTTTTACACAATTACTCCCATTGGCCATTCATTATTTCTTGCCTGATTGTCCATCATCAGAACAATGTCTCCTTCCTTGAGGTTGGGTCGCTTGCTTTCTGATGGCTTTGTAGCGTGTTGAGGTATTCATTGCACCATCTGGCCGAGAATGTGTCCACCAGTACTTGAACTCTTCCACAGTTGCTCAAACAGGTTTCTATTTCTTCTTTTTTTTTCTTTTTACATGTACATTCTACAGTACAGACTGTTGGTCACAGATACCTTGTTGGTCACAGATACCTGTATCTGTTGGTCACAGATACCTTGAAAAAATACCTTTAAAAAAGGGGTGTGGGGTGTGGATCAGAAAAACAGTTAGTATCTGAGCGGCCCGACATCTCCTTTGCCTAGAATTGATCAGGCTGTTGATTGTGGCCTGTGGAATGTTGTCCCACTCCTCTTCAATGGCTGTGCAAAGTTGCTGGATATTGGTGGGAACTGGAACACACTGTCGTACAAGTTGACCCAGAGTATCCCAAACATGCTCAATGGGTGACTGTCTGATGAGTATGCAGGCCATGGAAGAATTCTGACATTTTTAGTTTCCAGGAATTGTGAACAAATCCTTGCGACATGGGGCCGTGCATTATCATGATGAAACATGAGGTGATGGTGGCCAATGAATGGCACAACAATGGGGCTCTGGATCTCGTCACAATATCTCTGCGCATTCAAATTGCCATCGATAAAATGCAGACGATATTGCCACTCCTATTTGCCACATCTTCACTTTGAGCCTACTAGAAAGTGCCCTCAGGCCTGGAGAGAAGCTAAAGTCATTCCACTTCCCAAGAATAGTAAAGGCCACTTTACTGTCTCAAATAGCGGACCAATCAGCCCAGTACCAACCCTTTGTGTTTGATGTGTTTGATCAGATACAATGCTATTTCACTGTAAACAAATTGACAACAGACTTTCAGCACGCTTATAGGAAAGGACACTCAACAAGCACACCACTTACACAAATGACTGATGATTGGCTAAGAGAAATTCATTATAAAATTATTGTGGGGGCTGTCTTGTTAGACTTCAGTGCAGCTTTTGAAATTATCGATCATAGTCTGCTGCTGGAAAAACGTATGTGTTATGGCTTTACACCTCCTGGTGTAATGTGGATAAAGAGTTGCTTGTCTAACAGAACACAGAGGGTGTTCTTTAATGGAAGCCTCTCAAACATAATTCAGGTACAATTAGGAAATCCCCAGGGTAGCTGCTTTTTTGAAATGTTTACTAACGACATGTCACTGACTTTGAGAAAATCAGTGTCTATGTATGTGGAAGACTCAACACTATGCACGTCAGCTACTACAGCGACTGAAATGACTGCAACACTTAACAAAGAGTTGCAGTTAGTTTCAGAGTGGGTGGCAAGGAATAAGTTAGCCATAAATATTTCTGAAACTAAAAGCATTGTATTTGGGACAACACATTCACTAAACCCTAAACCTCAACTAAATATTGTAATAGATAATGTGGAAACCTAGGGTCTCGAGCTTAATGACGAGTTTGGAGGAAACTATCAGCAAACTTGTCATTAAGCTCGAGACCCTGGGTCTCGACCCCGCCCTGTGCAACTGGGTCCTGGACTTTCTGACGGGCCGTTCCCAAATTCAAAAACCATGTGCACATCTAAAATTTTGCAAACTGTATTGGCGCCGCGGTCAACATTTGGTCCTCAAGTAAAAAATGTTATAAATAGTGTTATCAATTTCTCAATTTTATAAAGGGCAAACAAGTTACCTCCTCCCTACCTTCTCCCCCCCTTCTACTTGATCCCTCCATTTTTGTGCTAATGCTGAAATCAGTTGGTTGTAATTTTGGATATAGAAAACATTTCCATATACTGTATGTTTGTTAATAACCTCTTATAGCCACTGTCTCACCTAGCCTGGGGAAATGCATAGCGCCAAATGCGAATAGTACTCGATAAAACTCTAACTTTCATTAAATCACACATGTAGGGTACTCAATTAAAGCTACACTCGTTGTGAAATCTAGCCAACATGTCAGATTTTTAAAATGCTTTTCGGTGAAAGCATGAGAAGCTATTATCTGATAGCATGCACCCCCCCCCCCCCCGAAATACCTGAAGGAGGCGTAAACAAAAGAATTAGCATAGCCTGCGCTACACAAAACGCAGAAATAAAATATAAAACATGCATTACCTTTGACAAGCTTCTTTGTTGGCACTCCAATATGTCCCATAAACATCACAATTGGTTCTTTTTTTTCGATTAAATCCGTCCATGTATACCAAAAATGTCCATTTATAAAGCCCGTCTGATCCAGAAAAAAACAACTTTCCAAAACGCAACGTCAATACAAAAAAATGTAAAAGGTTGCCTATAAACTTTGCCAAAATACTTCAAACTACTTTTGTAATCCAACTTTAGGTATTTGTAAACGTTAATAATCGATCAAATTGATGACGGGGCGATCTGTCCTTGGGGTTTTGCCTGCTACACAAGTTCTGTTATAGTCACAGACATGATTTAACCAGTTTTATAAACTTTATAAACTTGTTTTCTATCCACACATACTAATCATATGCATATACTATATTCCTTGCATGAGTAGCAGGACGTTGAAATTTTGCACGCTTTTTATCAAAAACTTGAAAAAATGCACCCTAACCTCTAAGAGCTTTCCTATAATACCATTAAAGATAATTCCTTTTTTATTGTTTCAAATACTTGTCTTATATTATTTCCAATGTACCTTCCATGTAAGGAAACCTGTCTGATCAGGATGAATAATATCTGAAAAAAACCTTTTCATATCTATTGTGCTATGCGTTTTGCTAGGATTTTTGCATCTCAATACTGAAGTGTAAGGGACCTCAAGTTTTTAAGACTGGATTTTTATCCTTACCATACACTTACTTATCTTTCCTGTTTCAGTAATAGTGAAATCAAATCTTCTAGGTTAGTAGCTGACAAATTACAATTTTTGTAGGAGTGATTAAAATATGATAATAGTAGATCTTTGAGTAGATAAAAAAGTATATAACATTCAACTGGTATGCCATCCAGCCCTGGAGTTTTCCCTGGCCTAAAGGCTTTAATTGCATCAAGTTCCTCCTCTGAAATTTAGCCCTCATTGTCACGTCCTGAACATAGAGCCCTTATTTTCCTATGCCTGCTCCTCGCACTCTCCCTGAAGTGCGTGTTCCCAGTCAGGTACGTCCTGTGTCTGCTCCTCACACTCTCCCTGAAGTGCGCCTTCCCAATCAGGTGTGTCCTGTGTCTGCTCCCTGCACTCGCCCTGAAGTGCCTGTCACTGCCATCTGTGCCGGCCCCACGCATCAGGCCTCCAGTGTGCTTCCCCAGTCCAGAGCTTCAAGCGACGGAACCGGGCCAGAGCTTCCAGCGACGGTCCCCGGTCCGGAGCCTCTGGGGACTGTCCCCGGTCCGGAGCCTCCAGAGGAAGGCTCTAAGGCAGGAGCCTTCCTCTGTGCTGATGTCCAGTCGAAACACGCCGTCCAGTCCAGCACCATGGCAGGAACCCTCTGCGCCGATGCCCAGTCCAGACACGGTGTCCAGTCTCATTCCATGGCAGGAGTCTTCCTCTGCACCGATGACTAGGCCAGGGCCGGGGTGGGGGGGGGGGGTACTGTGACATCCTGACCATAGAGAGATCTTATTTTCTATGGTAGAGTAGGTCAGGGCGTGACTGTTTAGTCTAGTTTATTATTTCTATGTGGGGTTCTAGTATTGTTTTTCTATGTTGGTGATTTTGTATGATTCCCAATCGTTGTATCTAATTGGGGATCATATTTAAGTAAAATTTTTCTCTTGTGTTTTGTGGGATATTGTTTAGGTGTAGTTGTATGTTAGCACTCCATTGTCGTCACGTTTCATTCTTTCTTTATTCTAATCATTACTTACAGTTAACTTCAGTTAGTGGAAATGGAGGAGACTGAAAAGAGAACATACGCATAAAGTACTTTGCTTCCTCTGTCACGCCTTGGTCATTGTATCTTGTGTTTTTGTTATATGTTTGGGTAGGCCAGGGTGTGACATGGGTTTATATGTTGTATTTCGTATTAGGGTTTGTATTAATTGGGAGTGTGTATTATTAGGGGTGTGTCTAGTTAGGCTTGGCTGCCTGAGGCGATTCCTAATTGGAGTCAGCTGATTCTAGTTGTCTCGGATTGGGAACCGTATTTAGGTAGCCTGAGTGCGCGTTGTATTTCGTGGGTGATTGTACCTGTCTTAGTGTTAGTCACCAGATAGGCTGTATTAGTTTCATTCGTTTGTTGTTTTCTTCTTCCGTTATTTCATGTACCGTATTAGCTTCATTAAAAGTCATGAGTAACCTACACGCTGCATTTCGGTCTGACTTTCTACAAACAACAGACAAGATCATTACAGAATCACCCACCACGATTCACAGACCGAGCAGCGTGTGAACTGGCAGGAGCTAAAGGAGGACGCTATGGACGGCAGAAGAAGGGATTATACTACGTGGGAAGAAATCGACAGGTGGGCAGCCGACCCAGAGCGAATGCAAGAGCCCGCCTGGGATTCCCTACAGCAATGCGAAGAGGGCTATACACGGATGGAATCGAGAAGGAAAGCATTGCTATACAGAGCGAAAACTGAAGGTAACAGGGGAAAGCGCAGAGAGAGAGTGGCTGAGTCAGGAAACAGACCTGAGCCTACTCTCCCTGTTAATCGTGAAGAGCAGTTGCAATGGGAGAGAATGCATCATTTGGAGATTTGGACATGGGAGGAGGAATTAGACGGTCAAGGACCCTGGGAGCAGCCGGGAGAATATCGCCGTCCCAAGGAGGAAATAGAGGCAGCTAAAGCGGAGAGGCGTATGTATGAGGAGGCAGCACGGCGACGCGGTTGGAAACCGGAAAAACAGCCCCAAAAAATTATTGGGGGGGAGCTAGAAGGGAGAATAGTTATGCCAGGTAGGAAACCTGCGCATACTCCCTGTGCTCACCGTTGGGCTAGAGAGACCGGGCAGGCACCGTGTTATGCTATGGAGCGCACGGTGTTTCCAGTGCGGGTGCAGAGCCAGCTGCGACTCATACCAGCCCTTCCTATTGGCCGGGCTAGAGTGGGCATCGAGCCAGGTAAGCTTGGGCAGGCTCGGTGCTCAAGAGCTCCAGTGCGCCTGCACGGTCCGGTCTATCCAGATCCACCTATACACACCAGTCCTCCTGTAGCAGCTCCCCGCACCAGGCTTCCTGTGCGTATCCTCGCGCCAGTACCACCAGTTCCAGCACCACGCACCAGGCCTCCAGTGCGCCTCGCCTGTTCAGCGCAGCCAGGGCTTTTCTCCCCTCCTGCGCTGCCGGAGTCTCCCGCTTGTTTAGCGCAACCAGAGCTGTTCTCTTCTCCTGCGCTATCGGAGTCTGCCGCCTGTTTAGCGCAGCCAGAGCCTTTCTCCTCTCCTGCGCTGCCGGAGTCTCCTGTCTGTCCAGCGCCACCAGTGTTCCCAGTCGGCCCAGCGCGTCCAGTGCGCCTCGCCTGTTCAGCGCAGCCAGAGCCTTTCTCCTCTCCTGCGCTGCCGGAGTCTCCTGTCTGCCCAGCGCCGCCAGTCGGCCCAGCGTCACCAGTCTGCCAGGATCCGCCAGAAGTGCCAGTCTACCAAGATCTTCTAGATCGGCCAGACAACCTTAATCATCCAGGTCCACCAGCCAGCCAGGATTTACCGGAGCCTACTACCTGCCTGAGCTTCCTCTCAGTACTGAGATTCCTCTCAGTACTAGGCTCCCTCTCTGTACTGGGCTCCCTCTCAGTACCGAGCTTCCTCTCAGTACCGAGCTTCCTCTCAGTACCGAGCTTCCTCTCAGTACCGGGCTTCCCCTCAGTACCGGGCTTCCCCTCAGTACCGGGCTTCCCCTCAGTACCGGGCTTCCCCTCAGTACCGGGCTTCCCCTCAATACCGGGCTGCTTCGGTCCCGGGCTGCCCCTCTGTCCCGGGCTGCCCCTCTGTCCCGGGCTACCCCGCTGTCCTGAGTTGCCCCTCTGTCCTGAGTTGCCCCTCTATCCTGAGTTGCCCCTCTATCCTGAGTTGCCCCTCTGTCCTGAGTTGCCCCTCTGTCCTGAGTTGCCCCTCTGTCCTGAGTTGCCCCTCTGTCCTGAGCTGCCCCTCTGTCCCGAGCTGCCCCTCTGTCCCGAGCTGCCCCTCTGTCCCGAGCTGTCCCTCAGTTATGTGGGGGTCAGGGTGAGGACTATTAGGCCATGGTCGGCGGAGAAGGTGGATTATCCTAGGACGCGAAGGGGAGGAACTAGGACATTTATGGAGTGGGGTCCACGTCCCGAGCCAGAACCGCCACCATGGACAGACGCCCACCCGGACCCTCCCTATGCTCTTGAGGTGTGTCCCGGAGTCCGCACCTTAGGGGGGTTCTGTCACGCCTTGGTCATTGTATCTTGTGTTTTTGTTATATGTTTGGGTAGGCCAGGGTGTGACATGGGTTTATATGTTGTATTTCGTATTAGGGTTTGTATTAATTGGGAGTGTGTATTATTAGGGGTGTGTCTAGTTAGGCTTGGCTGCCTGAGGCGATTCCTAATTGGAGTCAGCTAATTCTAGTTGTCTCGGATTGGGAACCGTATTTAGGTAGCCTGAGTGCGCGTTGTATTTCGTGGGTGATTGTACCTGTCTTAGTGTTAGTCACCAGATAGGCTGTATTAGTTTCATTCGTTTGTTGTTTTCTTCTTCCGTTATTTCATGTACCGTATTAGCTTCATTAAAAGTCATGAGTAACCTACACGCTGCATTTCGGTCTGACTTTCTACAAACAACAGACGAAGATCATTACATCCTCCTTCAAAATATGAATTGGTGAATCATGGATGACTGTAGGTTTCTGTAAATACTGTTTGGTAGCATTTATATGTTGAAGATTCAACAATAATTGGTTTATTTTTCACAATTTTCCATCCAATTAGCTCTATTTTTTATAATACATTATACTTGATCGTTCCAAATAAGTTCCTCATTTTCTTTCTGTTATTCCTCTAACTTATTATGTGCCTCTATGGTATCGTTTTTATTGCTATCCATCTACTGCTATTTCTTGTATTTCCTTTGTTAATATGAACTCTTTTGACAAAAATAGTTTTTGTTTGAAAGAATATTGAATTGCATGACCTCTAAAAGGCACATTTTAAAGTGTCCCACACAATAATCTGCTGTACATAAAGTGCATTCAGAAAGTATTCAGACCCCTTGACTTTTTCTACATTTTGTTACATTGAATAAATTAAATGTTTTCCTCATTAAACACTGTACTCCATAATGACAAAGTGGAAACAGGTTTTAAGAAAATTTGCAATTGTGTGTGTAAATATATATATATAACCAATTTTAGCATGTGCGTCTGGTCTTTATCGCGCACCCAAGATCAGACGCACGTGCTAAAATTGGTTTCCTATTGAACATACTTCTTTCTGTAAGAAATATTAGTTTGATTACATTTTAGGGTATCCGAGGAGTAAATAGAAACATATTTTGACTTGTTGAAACAAAAATTTAGTGGTAGATTTTCGGATTCCTTTCTCTGCATGTTGAACGAGTGGATTATTCAAAACTGATCATTCGTATTAGTTTTGAACATAGACTGCTGACACCCTGTGGAAGCCAAAGGAATGGCATCCTGGGAGCTAGAATTCAGTATGCCCCCATTACTTTCCATTGTAAGCGTAAGGTCACTCAAAAAAAATTTACACTTGGTTTTTCTTTGGATTTTCTCTTGCCATACCTATTGTGTTATATTCTCCTACTCCTATTATTTTAACATTTCAACTCATTCCAAAACAAAGAAAACCCCTTGAATAAGTAGGTGTTTCCAAACTTTTGACTGGTACTGGAGACTAATTAGCCAAATCAATTTATCGTCCAATAGCATATTTAAAATGATCCACCTTCCTTTCGGATCTGTTTTGACAGTTTACACATTCGGATCGAATTTGTTATTAATTAATATCAACAGGCTTCCCTTTGAGTACTCTCCAGGAGGAGTTGGGGCTGCACCAGTCTTCTAAGCCAGGAATATAGGAATAGCCAGGTGCTTCTTGGTCAGAAAAGACATTGCATTGAATATGGCAGAGACCTCAGACATGAATATCCAACTTGAAGGAGCATGGAGTCTAGGATGTGGTGTGCGATCCCAATCATGCACTCCCAAGCGCTACTCATGTGTGAAGAGTGCGGGTGGTTTCTGCCACATTTCTGGTTGAGAAGGTTATCTTCAATGCTGGTCTCCCAGCATGCAACTTCTTTTTTTTGTTTTTTGTTTTGAATTTTACCCCTCTTTCTCCCCAATTTCATGGTATCCAATTGTTGTAGTAGCTACTATCTTGTCTCATCGCTACAACTCCCGTACGGGCTCGGGAGAGACGAAGGTTGAAAGTCATGCGTCCTCCGATACACAACCCAACCAAGCCGCACTGCTTCTTAACACAGCGCACATCCAACCCGGAAGCCAGCCGCACCAATGCGTCGGAGGAAACACCGTGCACCTGGACACCTTGGTTAGCGCACACTGAGCCCAGCCCGCCACAGGAGTCGCTGGTGCGTGATGAGACAAGGACACCCCTACCGACCAAGCCCTCCCTAACCCGGGCGACGCTAGGCCAATTGTGCGTCGCCCCACGGACCTCCCGGTCGGGCCGGTTACGACAGAGCCTGGTCGCGAACCCAGGGACTCTGATGGCACAGCTGGCGCTGCAGTACAGCGCCCTTAACCACTGCGCCACCCGGGAGGCCCACAGGATACAACTTCAGTCCTTTGGATGTGCCTACAAAGTTAATCCCGCAGTTCGATCTCAGCTGCTTGGCAGGGCCTCTGATGGAGAAGAATCTATGGAGCGCATTGATGAAACTGGATTCTATTACCTGAATGTCCCTTGTGGGCATGCATGTGAACAGCACGGCCAATCACTTGGTGTTGTCTTGTCTGCCTCTGTGCAGCGTGCGGTGATCTCCCATGGTCCAAAGACATCTCGGCCAACATATGAGAATGGGGGGTCTCGTAGTTTCTTACAGGTTACAGATAGGTGAATAATGCTGCTGATGCATCTTTTGGCTAACACTATCCACAAACCACTTGCTCGGATGGCTCCTTCAGTAAGGTGTCTTCCTTGGTGCTTCACTCCTTAATGATGGTGACGAATGAGTAAGGTCACAACATGATGCTGGCCTGGGATAAGGACAGGGTTGGTCTCATTTTCCTGAAAATGTGAGTAATTGATGTGTTCTCCTACTCGCAATAAGATTTCTTTGTCAATGATGGGATAAAGCTTGCGGAGAGACTATTGGGCAGAAGGTCTCGTTTTTCCATGATGCATTTAATTTATTTTGATCACTGTGTATTTGGGTCGTCACTTCTTTCACGTCAGTGAGGCCTTTCTTGCAGGTGTGCCAGCAGGCACAGCTACTTCCATCTGCAGATTTGGTAAACCCTTAGGCTATGTGGAGAAGACGGGCTGTTGCCCTCGCGAGGCAACTCCAGTGGAAAAGATCTCAAATTGCTTGGAATACAGCTGAGTCTCTGAAACTTTAGTAGGAAGGGGTGTCACTTTTTAGTGAATCTCGACGTCTGACTCTGGGTTGACAAGCTCGAATGAAGCTTGCCCATCACATGCTGACCTGTCAGGCACGAGAAGGAAAGGGTAGGTTTATGACAGTCATGAATACCTCTTCTCCCCCTTTTTTCTCTCTCTACCCTACTAATGTTACATTTGCAAACCCCTTAGTTATAACATAGAGATTCTGGGAACATCAGAAGGTGGGGGGGAAATTAACTATATTATGGTAATCCGACCAATTGAATATATGCGGTGGTACTTAATGAATATGATGGCAGTTCAGTTGTCATCTGAGACATTCTCATCAATGATAAGATGACAAAGTCTACAGTGGAATGTCTACATAGCAGAGTTATCGGATTCACATGGAATTGTTGTTCAATTTAAATGTAAGAATATGAAATTATTTGATGGGATGAAATGTGATTTTAGCTTCTAAAATGTGAGAATTGGGTTTTCATAAGGTTAGGGCTCTGCTCAATCAGTGGCCAGCCCCAGTAAAGAGTCATGGGTTATAAAAAACGTTTCAGTCACATCCTTCTCGCTCCACTATATAAAGCCTTGACAACAATATAACCTCCTGTTCCGAGGATGCGGGGACGCGAGGACGACGGTCTGATGTCAGAATGGTTCAAATAATAACTACAGAACGAAGCCAACATCAGCGTGAGCTTTGGTTGCGAATGGTATGAACTTAGAACTCTTATTCACTACAGAAGTGATACCTCCTAGTCGTTGAGTTAGCAATATCAGCTGCAAACTCAGTGTGCTGCCATCCTGTTAGAAGGTAACAGATTATTTTCTTACAATGGTTAAATTAGATTTTCATTGTGTTCAATGGTGTTATTTGCCCCCTAGTGGCGCTTTCTGGTACTTAGAAAGACAACGCAAACGGGAAGTTCAGAATTGGTTTTGCACGCATAGAAGCAGCTACAGACAACGCTACGGTGCAGGTCTTTCAATGTAGTTATTTCTTGTCACGCTTCAGCCTTGGAAAAATATTTGTTTGTAAGTTCGATTCAAGCATTTAGCTAATGATGATAATCTTGTTATTGATAGAGTTTCTTACATATCAATGTTGGTTGCATTTACTCACAAATTGCAATGCCTTTTGTGTATGTCGTTAGCTGTATTACTTTGCTCATGCGTCATGCAAACGAATTGTAAAATATACAATACTGTAGTTTTGTTACTGTTTCTAGTGTAATATGCTTTGTTATTCTACATAGATGGTTATACATTATTAGAGTAATGAAAGGAGCAATTACCATATGGTTAACAATTAGCTATATGGTTTGGCATCATGCCAGATGCATGGTACCTTAGCACGTGCTTTGTATTTATGCAACTTCAAATGTTTAATGTACAGCTACAGTATGTCGGTGTGAATTGAACACTAAAGTATATTCTTTTCTGTATTTTGCAGTTTCACAACATAAACGTTTCAATATATTCATTCAAGAAAAGTCACGCCTTGGGAGTTTTATTGAAGACTTAGTTGTTAGCTATCTGTCTAGTTTTGCATGGGAACGCAACTCAAGGGCAGAATACTCAGGTTAGGAAGGACCAGACAGAGACATGACCACACAACGACGTTACTACAACATATCCAATTTAACAGCAGAGACATTCTTCAAAGGACAAAGGACTCGGTTGGGCAACACGTCCTTCCATCTCTACCACCAACCTACCGAAGCGCAGCTCAGAGTAAATATTTATTGAATTTTCCTTTTCCAAATGGGCGGTCATTTAGAATGCATAATATACTGTATTTACGATAGCACAGCTTCACCCTTTGTTCCTCTATCTTCCCGCTCTTTCCGCTCTTTCACTCATACCCAGCCCATTTTCTTTTGCTGTCATATCTGTTCCGCCCGCTAGGGACGTTTTCCTTTATGACGTAATTTGTAATCGAGGTATAATTTATTCTTTGTATATGTAATTCTGTGTGATTAGTTAGGTATTTAGTAAATAGATAATTAAACCCAATTTTGCATTGTTGATTCAACTTGTTAGCCAGGGTTCGTGCAGATAACGAAGAATTTACAACTTTCAGATGAGACTGAATTAAGGTGACGATTCATATTGACTGCTATTGATGTAAAATATTACTAGGTCTTTAAGAGTTTATTCGGAAGATAACAGCTCTATAAATATTATTTTGTGGTGCCCCGACTCTCTAGTTAATTACATGATTAGCTCAACCAGGTAATATTAATTACGGAGAAATTATTTTATAGAATAGCATGTCATATCACTAAATCTGGCATAGCCAAAGACACGACACCTGCTTGCACAGATTTTGAACCATGGTCAGCTGGGTTGTGTTCTGTCAGGACATACTTCCACTGCTCTGGTTGCATTGAATGTCTGATGCGTTGTACGCAGTTTTTCACATACACACAAAATCTTTGAGTTATATAAGTATCCTAACACCACTTTGATGTCGATGTGGAATGTGATCCTATCTAGTTTCAGGTCCATTTATTCCACAATGAGTTTGGCGTTCTCTACAGCCAAGACGGCAGCACACAGGTCCAGTCTGGGAATGGTGATCTCAGGCAGAGGAACCAGCTTGGCTTTGCCAAGGACGGCTTTTCTGTCTTCACCTGTGGTATTCAGGTAAGCAACTGCCACTATTGCCTTAAGACATCTGAGAAGACAGATAGCTCTGTGCTTTTGAAGTGAAAAAAAGATGTATAGGTTAGTGGAACATGTAACACCTTAAGTTCCAGCAGCACATCTTGTGATCTTTCCCAGTCTTCATACTTGACCTCAGGGAGGGTTATCCTACTCTGTTTCTTGAGAGGAGAGTTCTCTTGGAAACAGTTTTCCTTGAATCGTCAGGGGTAAGGAATCCTAGCTGTTCACTGTTGAAAAGCACACCTTAAGATCTTCTGCCTCTCAGGAACTTGGATTGTAAATGTATTTGACATGATGTTCCAGCTCACTTCAAGGCTATGCTGGACAGGAAGATCATCCTAAGAGCGATCCAGGTCTTTGAGCTCTTTGGCCTGATTTTCTCAGGGAAAGGAATTCATCACTTCTGTTTTGTTTGAGGCTATCTTGTGAAGCCTGAGGTTGGAGAGTTTGAGCATGTTCTGGGCTCTTCGTAGAACATCAATGGCCTCAGCCTCTGTGGGAAAGGACTTAAGAGCATCATCCACATAGAAGTCTCTCTCTATGAAGTGTCACGCACCTCCTATTCCTTCGCTGCCTTCTTCAATCCAAAGATTACCGGAGACATGGACCCTCATGCGGTATTCAATCACTTCTTTTTTGAGATCAGTGTTATGTTACCATAAGAAATGCAAGACACCTCAGTGGTCTTCATGAACCACAAAACAGTGGAACATCTGTTCTTTGTCTGCTGTGATGGTGACAGATTCCTTCCTGAACCTGAGGAGGACCCCTAAGAGGCTAATGTTGAGGTCCGACCCAAACAGCAACATATCATTCAGGGACACTCCATCAAACTATTCACTTGAATTGAACACCACACTGATCTTTCTGGGCTTTGGGGGTGGTACACACTAAATTTGGGGAGATACCAGCATTATTTACACTTTTCAAGTGGTGGCGCCAACTCTTCTGCATAAACTCAATGAAATGAGCTCTCATGTTGAGAATATTTTCAAAAGCGTGTCAGAGTGACATGGGTTGCTTTTTGGAGTACTCTCTGTTGTTTGGGAGGAGTATTCTGGAATGGCATAGATGACACCAACCCAACTGTTGATGGAAGAATAATTCTTTAAAGATGACACCATCTGCAGGAAGGTCATATCCTTGACATATCCTTGTTGGTTGTTGTCCTCAGTTCAGCAGACGATGGTATCTCCTACGCTTTCTTCAGTAAGGGAATACCCCCCTGTATTGGACAAAAATGAATGGGAAGTCATTGGCATCGGACAAACCATATACACATTGTCCAATACCACCCAATTCGGCGTTGATTCATGCAAAGTGTATTGCAAATGCCATATGGCAATTGCCAGTTGTAACACTTTAAAAATTCAACAGGGGGTGAATCCGCTCCACCGTGGTTTTTCATATTGGAAATGTAACCCAAGTCAACATCCAAAAGCAAAATTTTGAAAAAATGAATTTTTTGTAAAAAACTTATCACCCCTTAAAAAAGTGCTTTCTGGACCGTTTTTCGAAATTCTTTCGATTTTTTTTGTCAATTACACATGTGTAAGAACTGTATGAATATACTTTTGTTCAATTTTATTATCATAATTTTTTTTTTACATGCGCATAAGCAATATGTTTTGTCCATTTTCAATATGATTTCATAGGAAGTCAAAAGTAAAAAATGTCAAAATTTTGAAAAAAACTTCACACACCCTTAAAAAAGTGCTTTCTGGACCGTTTTTTGAAATTCTTTCAATTTTTTGGTCAATTACACATGTGTAAGAACTGTATGAATATACTTTCGGCCAATTTTATTATCATTTTTTTTTTTTACATGCGCAAAAGGAATATGTTTTGTCCAATTTCAATATGATTTCATAGGAAGTCAAAAGCCAAAAGTCAGAAATGTCAAAATTTTGTAAAAAACTTCACACACCCTTAAAAAAGTGCTTTCAGGACCGTTTTTTGAAATTCTTTCGATTTATTTTTGTCAATTACACATGTGTAAGAACTGTAATGAATATACTTTTGTCCAATTTTATTATCATATTTTTTAAATATTTTTTTAAAAATTGTGCATAAGGATTTTTTTTGTGGGCCAAATGCCATAAGAAATTTGACATGCTCAAAAATCTTGCAGAAATGCAAAATTGATTGGCCAGATGAACTCGGGATGGCCTGACAGTGATAGTTGTACATTTCCATCACTCGTTGTGTTGATTTTATCATGTCCATTTGGTGATGTTTTTTCACTATAGAATCATATTGCAAATGCACGTGCATTGTTGTGCAACTGGTAACCCAAAAATAAAAATATGGTTGTAAATGCATTTACCGGGACTCCTATTATCCATGCCCGCTATGGGAGTACCCTACTTCGGCCCTCTATCTATGGGGGCAGTCCTGAGTGCTTTATGGACTGTTTCAAATATTCTGATGGATACGCATTGTTGTGCAACTGGTGATTGAAAATAGGCACCTGGTAACCCTCCAAAAAATATGCTTGTAAATGCACCGGTCATTCTGATATTAATGCCCGCTATGGGAACACAGGATGGCCGGGCAGTGATAGTTGTGCCTTTCCATCACTCGTTGTGTTGATTTCATCATGTCCATTTGGTGATGTTTTTACACTATAGAATCATATTGCAAATGCACGTGAAATTTGACATGCTCAAAAATGCTAAATTGACTGGCCTGATGAACACGGGAAGGCCTGACAGTGATAGTTGCTCCTTTCCATCGCTCGTTGTGTTGATTTCATCATGTCCATTTGTTTATGTTTTCTCACTTTTGCAAAGTCACTGTGCATTTGCAATATGGTTCAATGGGCAGGTACCATCACAAATTTGTCATGCTATAAAAATCCTGCAGGAATGTGAAATTGACTGGCCCGATGAACTCGGGATGGCTGGGCAGTGATTCTGGTTCATCTCAATGGCTCGTTAGGGTTGATTTCAGAATGTCACTTTTGGTGATGGTACCTCACTGTTTAAACATATTGCAAATGGACAAGAGTCACCAGCAAGTCACCATCCATCAGTCAATTAGATATCATTCTGACACCAAACTGATACAAACTGACACTATAAACCCACTTTTTCCAACCTGTTTAGTAGCCAACTATCACATACTTCAGAGCTGGCCCAAAATTCACAACGCCTTTGGTTCAAACCATAAAAAAAACATAAAACACGTAGTTACGTTCTAGCTGCGGGTCCATTTCTTATGTTACGTGTAGGCCTAGCCGAGGCGACCCCGAATCCCGAGTTTCGGCTCGATCGGTCATTTGGTGTCCGAGCAAAACCCTAATTGGTGCTGAAAATCCACTTTTTTCCATGACTTGCTACGGGGCCCTTGAATGAGCTATCGGACAGAAACGTTGGGGTCTGTCTATATGGGCCGAGACGGTCGCAATGCACCTAGTCTTGTGTCTCTAAGACATTTCTAAATGTCGCCATTTTCGTAATGGTCAAAATGAATTGAAGTCATTGCAAATGTACGAAGCTGTTTCTCGGTCCGAGAACCGTCTAGAGCCACGTAACTCACCACGCACTATCGACCTGAGGTCTAGAACAGGATTCTAAAGTTTCGGAACTCTAGGTCTGACGGTTCTTTAAAAGTTCCAACAAGGTTAACTAATGCAGGCAGTGTATGTCTCTACGCACCCCAATGGGTCCCTACTTCCAAGCTGTGTGTATGTGTGATTTAGTTTTCCTTTGAAATTTTATGGGGAAAATGACTGATTTACAGTTCATGGGGGTTGTCTAATCACATATATGAAGTTTTGGAAATATCTGACTTTTTTAACCCCTCGAAACAGCCCAAGAGACACCAATTATGGCACTTCCGGTTGGCACAGGAAGCTATAAGTCAACACATATCTTCACTGCGGTATGCTTTTACAGAATCCTGAGTTTTAAGTCCTTACGTTAAGAATTGACTGATTTACACAGGGTTGAATGCACTATGTCTATCAAACTGCAGGCAGGGTATGGATAAACACTTTTAGGGTGATTTTGACCACTTCCGGTTGGTCCAGGAAGCTTAGAATCAACACAGGTAGACCTCATACTGGCCTGATGGACTGTTACCAAAGACAGGTTCATACGGCATTCATAACCCATATAGGCTTCAGGTTGAATTTAGGGGTGCAGGCAATGTATTCCTATGGGGAGAGAAGTCAATGCAAACTCTTTGAAGTAAACAACTTCTTTTAACTATTAAGGGTTAATGCCACACGGTCAACGTTAGGCTTGCACGGATCGGGAGGACCTTAGGAACGTACCTGAGGTCGAATTGTGCTTCTCACCCTAATGGTTCTCTCACTGTCACCCAAAAGCAAATGACGTTGTGGGGCAGGCTTAATTTTGGGCCTAATTTTCTAATGGTCGCTGCGCTCAGACCGAGCGAGCTACGGTCAAGCGGGATATCTTGTTGGACTCGGCACAACCTAGATTATGGTAATGCCATTGCCTGCTCTCTGTGTCTTTAAGCACCGCACTTTTTAACTCCATCCTTGCTGTGTGTGCGTGTGAGAGCTTTTCTTTGACATCTGCTGGGAGAAATGACTGATTTACAGTTTAGGAGGGTTATCTGGTCACACATATGAAGTCTTGGAGAGATGTGACTTTTCTAACCCTTCAAAACAGACAGTGTGACCCAATTAAAGGCACTTCCGGTTGGCACAGGAAGCTATAAGTAAACACATGTCTTGATTGACATAAACACTTACAGAATCCTGAGTTTTAAGTCTTTAAGTTAAGAATTGACTGATCTACACAGGGTTGAATGCACTATGTCTATCAAACTGCAGGCAGTGTATGGATCAACACTGATAAGGTGATTTCAACCATTTCCGGTTTAAGCACCGCACTTTGTCACTCCATCCTTGCTGTGTGTGTGTTTCTGTGTGTGTGTGTGTGAGAGAGAGCTTTTCTTTGACATCTGTTGGGAGAAATGACTGACTTACAGTTTATGGGGGTTGCCTAATCACACATATGAAGTTTTGAAAAGATCTGACCTTTTTAACCCTTGGAAACTGCCACTGTGACACCATTTAAGGCACTTCCGGTTGGCACAGGAAGCTATAAATAAACTCATATCATGATTGGGGTATGCCTTTACATAATCCTGAGTTTTAAGTCTTTACGTTAAGAACTGAGTTATTTACGGAGGGTTTAGTGAGTGTGTGTTATTTCAGAAAATCATAGAAAATCACAGAAATCTCGCAGAGCTCCGCAGCACACTTTAAAAAGATTCGTAAGAACACCCTGCAACTGGATCTGTAACCGTTGAAGGAAAAAAAACACCTATCCGTGAACATCACCAAGGTGTCGTTGTACGATTTCTCTTAAATGACGATAGATAAATGGCTGGTTCTTTTTTTATTGACACCGGAGGCTCCTTGACTTTGACGTGAAGTGGAAAAATAATTTCTCTATTTTCATTTTGGACCTTTAATCCCAGATAAATGGCCATAACTCAAAAACCGTTGAGGCCTAGACGCCATCTTGTTCGGGGCCAACTGCCCATTATGCCGCCCCTACGCTCACCGAGTTTCGGCTTCTAAATATTTTCAGTTTTCGAGATAAGGCCCCGTCGTGAATCGTGATGTTTTGTCCAATAGCAATATGATTGCTTATGCCCTCTTGTGGGAATTTCCGGGACAGCGGAAAAATGACCTAAATCTTATTATTTTTGTAAACGGAAACCGAATGTCCGACAAAGTTCATTTGATGACTTCCTGGTAGGTCCGGCCCTGCCGCTCGGCCCGACGCTGTCCGCGAATTTTACAAACGATTTCGGACGTCTAGTAAGGGACCATACATTTGCAATATGGACTTTCTCACTAACCATACAGGTACTGCCGAAATCTTCCCTTAAGGTATGTAAGTATCACTGGTGAGCTTGGCATGTGAAGCTGTGGAGACTGTGGAGAATATTTTTGCTGGCTTCTCATGCTGAAGTTCTCCTTCACTCTAACATGATATCCAATTGGTAGTTATGATCTTGTCTCATCGCTGCAACGGGCTCGGAAGAGGCAAAGGTCGAGTCATGCGTTCTCCAAAACATGACCCGCCAAGCCATGCTGCTTCACAACACCTGCTCACTTAACCCAGAAGCCAGCCGCACCAATGTGTCAGAGGAAACACTGTACAACTGACAACTGAAGTCAGCTTGCAGAATTCTGTCCCACCACAAGGAGTTGATAGAGCACGATGAGCCAAGGAAAGCACCCCGGCCAAACTCTCCCCTAACCCGAACGACACTGGGCCAATTGTGCGCCACCCTATTGGACTCCCGGTCATGACACAGCCTGGGATCGAACCCCTGTTTGTAGTGATGCCTCAGCACTGTGATGTAGTGCCTTAGACCACTGCGCCACTCGGAAGGCCCAGAGCACTAACATCTGTTGGCTTGTGAGCACTGCCGAGGCACACATGGCCTCGGCAGATTCTGGGCATAGGGGGCACTGTGGGGTCCATTAGACTGTTTGCACACCTTGTGGACCTGCAGGATGTCTCTTCCCTATAGGAGCAGAATGTCAGCATTTGGGTGGAGGGAGGATCTTGTCAGCTATTGAGTTCAACTGACAATGATGGTATGCAGCCCTGTTGGCCAGAATCTAAATGCACTTGATCAGAGTAGGGAGCGGTAGACTGGTCTTTCCATCTGCAGACTCCATAACGTAGCCATAGGCCCTTTTCCAAGCTGTCTTGGCTACTCCTGCACTGGTTTTCAAGGTGTAAGGAGCTGTCGTTCCCTGAATGTTAAACATTTCAATTAACTTTTTTCTGGCAAGTGTCATGTTACTTTGGTCATCCAAGATCGCATACATCTTCTTGAGTTCTTTGCGATGGCCATCGGGATACACACTCACCAGGCAGATCTTTGAGCGGGCTGGACTTGCCATCTATGTCTGCACCACATACTTCAGTGCGCTTGGATGTGACGGATGGGGCCTCACAGTCCTATGCCTGATAAGAGGTCGATACACAGCAGCGGAAACATATGAGATTCAACTTGAGGAACTTATTGTGGTCTTAAAACCATGGTTCTGAAGCCTCTACAATTCTTCAGTAGGTGTTGCTTGTCGTGGGGAGGACACTGGCTATCTGGTCCATCTGACTGGTTTGCCTTGTTTGCTTTCAGGGATGCATCTGATGATGTCACATTCATTTTATGTACAGAGACAGCTGTTCTTAAATTGGAGAAACATGCCTTCTCATTCTTCTGAATGGCTGTAGGGGGGGATACACCAAAAGTCCTTGAAGAAAGTGAAAGGGGGAAAGATGCACCACACTCTGTCTTGGACTTTGACCCTTGAGACATCCATTTGTCCTGAAGGTAGAAGGGCAGCTTCTTCACAATGAGCTGCACTCCTTTTGCGGTGTCAAGGTAAGCTAAGCCTGGTAGTTATCCATCTAGCTTTGCTGCATTCAGTAGAATGTCAGCGAGCTCTTGAAGCTTTTCACTATCTTTAAGTATCTTGGAAAAGTGTTCTACTTTCAGTAAGAGAGCTCTCTATGGCCTCTGTTGAACCATATGTTTTCTCCAGCCTTTCCCAGGTCATTGTAATCCCAAGTGTGGGATTCCTAATGTTCACTGATTTGATCCCGAGTGTGTGCTCATTTGTTCCTTTCCCTGGCCACTTAATAAGAAGGTCCATCCCGTCACTTGCTGTGAGCTCAAGACCGTTGATTGCGTTGGGGTTGGTGGACTTCCAGGCGTGGAAGTGCTCAGGGAGTTAATCAAACATAATAAGTCCTGAAGAAACCAGTAGATTTTTCATTGAGAAACCTGGCAAGATCAGTGGTAGTACTGTTAGGGTCATCCGTAGTATGGACTCTGTGTGATGATCTGGTGGCGAGAAAGCTGTACTGTGGTGTGTAGCCTCTCTGGTGTGGTGATGTTCCGTTGTGGATGGGTGTGCTTTTCTCTGATAAAATGCAACAGACTCATGGCTCGGTTGCTGGGTGCTGGGACATATCAGTGCTTAGGTTGACTGGTTGAGGTATGCTGTCTGGTTGAGGGTGTGGCAAACTTCTTCCTTTGTCTCAGAAAGTTTGCTGAAGGTGACTTGGAATGAAGGGTAACTTATTCTTCTGTTCTTTGGAGAACACTGGCATGGAGGGAAAGGTACTCTCTCTTTATTATGTTTGACGGCTCCTAGGTCTTCTGCCTCTGCCTCCAAGACAGCAGCCTTGGCTATAGCGACCTCAGCTTCTTTTTCCTGCTTTACAAGTGTAACTTCAAGATGGCGTCTCTCTATTTTGAAATCTATTTATCTTTGGGAGTAGGCTAATCTGGCTTTAGCTGCCTCAGCATCTTGCTCTAGCTTTGGCTGTGGCAGTACTTGCATGTGAGTTCACAGATGAGCAGGATTGCTTGCTGGAGCGAGAGGAGATGGACCCAGGGTCGATACCCTCTGCGAAATTGTTGTCAGACGGAACATCTCTATTCTTAGCAGGATCCATTGTTGTAGTGAGAACAATGGGAAGTGTCTGGCTACTGTAGTCATTTTGGCACTCTTGCAGCCGCAGATGAAACCTGGTGTGTGGTTATCGTTTCACTGTATTGTTCTCATTCTACTCCCAAGGAGTGCATGTTGAGTTAAACAGCTAGCTAAACTCTTAATGTCACTACAGTCCTCCAAGGAACTGGCAGGTGTTTTGGTAGGTTTAAAAACAGTGGCGCACAGAATGCAAAAATATTCTTAGAAATATTTAACCTCCACACAATAACAAGTCCAATAGCTCAAATGAAAGATAAACACCTTGTTCATCTACCCAGCGTGTCATATTTCTAAAATGTTTTACGGCGAAAACATGGCACATATTTATATCAAACCACCACAAAGACAGACGATATACAGCCATTTTGTCGAACAAAAGATGCAATCACAAACGCAGAATTAAAAGAAAAATAATTCACTAACCTTTTGAAAATCTTCATCAGATGACAGTAATAGGACATGTTACACAGTACATTTATGTTTTTTTCAATAATATGGCATTTATATCCATAAATCTCCGTTTACATTGACACCATGTTCAGAAAATGCACAAAAAATGTCCGGAGAAATTATAGATACCTCCGCCAGATAACAGAAATAAACATCATAAACTTTGACTAAATATACATGTTCTACATATAGTTAGAAAGATACACTGCTTCTTAATGCAACCGCTGTGCCACATTTATTTTTAACGTTACAGAATTAGTTCACTACGTAATAATCTGAGACGGCGCTCAGACGTAAGCAATATTTCTCCGCTATGTTGGAGTCAACAGAAATACAAAATTACAACATAAATATTCCCTTACCTTTGATGGTCTTCGATCAGAATGTAGTGGAAGGAGTCATACTTACCCAATACATCGTTTGGTTTCAAGTCGTGTGTCTTTGTATTAGCATATGCTACGAGTTTCAGCTGAAAGGCTACCAAAATTACTTCTGGTCCCGAACAGTTGCGCATCAAAACTTCAAAATGACATATTATATGTCGACTAAACTGGTCAAACTAAGTGCAGAATCAAGCTTTAGGATGTTTTAAACGTACAAAACAATTCTCAGTTCTACTGGACAATCTACTGACAAGCTGGAACAAAGAAAGATCTGTTCCCAACGCGCGCTCTTGCCCCCATGTATTTTCTCGCGACATCCACTCTTTCGCCTCGCAAAGGGTCAAAGCTCGCGGGATTTGCACAATTAAACGCTGTACTGAATGAGGACATCTAGTGGAAGACATAGAAAGTCTCTCCAGATCCATAGCTGGTTGGGAAGGGTGGGGCAATGACGTCAAAGTTGCCCCAACTTTTAGTACTCCAAAAATAGTTTGGGAGATTGCCTGCCCTGTGAGTTCTGCTATACTTACAAACATAATTCAATTTTTTTTAGAAACGTCAGAGTGTTTTCTATTCAATACTAATAATAATATGCATATGTTAGCATTTGGGACTGAGTAGGAGGCAGTTCACTCTGGGAACGATATTCATCCAAAAGTGAAAAAAATCCCAAAGAAGATTTATCTGTACCAATTCAGTTTGATGGAAACACACCTCTGGTGGGAAAATGTGCATATTATTTTTAGAATAGTCGCACGGAAATTTGCCGCCAAATGGATGGTAACCTAGCTACTGAGATCACAAATAAAAGAAAAATGACTGCCAAATAAATTTGTCATCACAAGGCATCAATCAGATTGTCCTTCATTAGATCTATAGAAGAGCTTAGGGGATAACATATCTACCTGCTGTCTGTGATGGTTCTGGTGATGAAACGGAGGTACTGGTAGATATCCACACTATGATGAATCTTCAGAATGTCCTCTTCTGTGTATTTGAAGAGCGCCAATGCATAGCGAAATATCACCTGTAAAAATATGTGATAAAATATTATGTCCATTAAGTAGTATTGTTTCTTGCTACTATGACAATAGTGAATGTGTACAGGATAGTCAAGGTCATTTGTAAAGTGACTATGCATAGATAATAAACAGTGAGTAGCAGCAGTGTAAAAACAAAGGAGGGGGGTTTCAATGTAAATAGTCCAGGTGGCCATTTTATTAATTGTTCAGCAGTCTTATGGCTTGGGGGTAGAAGCTGTTAAGTAGCCTTTTAGACCTAGACTTGGTCGCTCCGGTACCGCTTGCTGTGCGTTAGCAGAGAGAACAGTCTATGATTTGGGTGACTGGAGTCATTGACATTTTTTTGGGGCCTTCCCCTGACACCGCCTAGTATATAGGTCCTGGATGTCAGGAAGCTTGACCCCAGTGAATTACATAATCCTTTTTGTTTTTTGGATATAAGTGCTTCCTTTATTACTGATAAATAAACTAAACACTTGAGTAAATGAGGGATACAAAGTATATTGAAAGCAGGTGTGGTTCCAAAGTGAAGCAATTAAAACATCCCATCATGTATAAAAATGCCCAGTTGCCCATTATTTTGCCTACCATAGCTAGAAGAGATCTTAGTGACTTTGAAAGAGGGGTCTCAAAGGAGCATAGGGGGTTTAAAGTGTGTGTGTGTGTGTGTGTGTGTGTGTGTGTGTGTGTGTGTGTGTGTGTGTGTGTGTGTGTGTGTGTGTGTGTGTGTGTGTGTGTGTGTGTGTGTGTGTGTGTGTGTGTGTGTGTGTGTGTGTGTGTGTGTGTGTGTGTGTCAGTCACCAGATCTCAACCCAATTAAACACATGGGAGATTTTGGAGTGGCACCTGAGACAGCGTTTTTCCCCATTATCAACAAAACACCAAACTATGGAATTTATCGTGGAAGAATGGAGTCGCATCCCTCAAATAGAGTTCCAGTTGTAGAATCTCTGCCAAGACACATTGAAACGGTTCTGATGGCTTGTGGTGACCCAATGCCATATTAAGACACTTTATGTCCGTGTTTCCTTTAGTTTGGCAGTTGCCTGTATATTTAAATCACTTATTGTCATTTCTCAGTACTACCATAGAGACCCATTCTGGAAATATGTCTAAAACACCAAACAACCACTCTCATCCGACTATTATTGCAATGGTATTCCTCTCCTAAGAATTTGTCTCAATTACCTTTATGAAAAGTAACTTTAATATGGTGCAATCCACATATCAAAACGTCAATATCACTGAAATATACGTCCAAAACCTGTCATCTGTAACCTGTAGCCTAAAAACCCTAACCCCTTCCTCAAGCCCCATTGACCTTGGTGCCCTCGTACAGGAAGGCGTCCCAAATTCTGAGCAGGACGTCACTGGTCAGCCTCTCCACAAACACAGCTAGGAACCAGTCGGAGGTGACCAGGGACACGTCCACTCCATGACAGTGGAAATGGGCTGTTAGTCTCGGCATCTTCTCTGCCATGAAGTCCTTGAGCACGCGCTGCTCCACCTGAGATTAAGACACAAGATGGGTTAAACAAACCTTTCTGTCCCACCACAGTCTAAACCCAGTTCACGCTCCTTATTAGTGGGTGAACAACCAACACAGGGTTCTACACTAACTTTTTCCACTGGTGGCACCAGAACATTATTTGGTCACACCAATTTTGCTATATATTTTTGTAGTCCTGCATTCCATACAGAACCAGGCTAATAATTTAAATGAGCATGCCCTTGTGTTCTTACATTGATTTGGATAGATTTACTGTAACAGCAAAGAAAATAGTTAAAATAAAGTGCAAAATGTATTTTTTGCCATGTTCTTTTCTGCAAAATCCTTTAGAGGGCAGAATAAAAAATAAAATAAAGATTATTGATACCAAAACGATACCATGACAAAAAATATATATACTGTATAATATAGCGGAGGACTGATTTTCATTTTTTCTCTCTCAAAATCACACTTTTTAAAATAGGAAACAACAAAATTGGATGTTCCAAGTCCACCACAATGTTTAAACTACATCTGGAGACCATTTTTTAGGTCTGGGAAAAAAAATCACTTTTTTTGTATGTAGTTACCCTTTAATTCAGGTGAGAACCAGCCAGACAGTTTGGTTTTCTGCGTTTCTGCCCACTTGTGATGGAGTTTTAAAAACAAAACGGGCACTGGATTGATGCAAATAATCATGATTCTGCTACTTTGTAGTTACCTTTTAATTGACTTTCCATCTACCCAAAAACAGTGGTAGTGGTAAAAGAATAATGCATTTTTTAATAGGCCTACCCAATAGCATTATGCATTGACATTCACATCATTTTTTACATTCTAAAATATGACAGAATAATGTGGGCATTAACTGGCTAAATAGACAGCATGCTCCCGACACAAACACACTAATGAAGTCTGTCCATGTGTAGCTAGTCAGTCTCGACATTTGAGATGTTGAAGAGTTAAGCCGGGTGCACATTACACGACTACTGATTCCAAGATGGCATAGCAGTAGGACGTCTGTTTGTCTTGTCCCCATCCGTCCCATGTATATATACTTTTCTTCGTATATATTTTTTATATTTCCGTCTACGGACTGATCCTTCTCTCCTCCTTCTCGCCTCATCCAATGTGGTACCGATCTGCTATTGTTTACACTTGTTGTTTACACTAGAACCTATTGTTTACACTAGAACCGGAACCCCCATCAGAAGCTAGCCAGCTAACTAGCTACTAGCCAGTTAACCACTTTTAGTGGTCATCACGATTAACTCGGACATCAGCCAGCCTTAGCCCGGGCAATTCCTGCCAGTCAGCACAGGCGATATCAACCCAGGTCTAAACTCCACTCGCCGTGTTTGGAGGAAGAAGGATGAGTACAACCCCAAGAACACCATCCCAACCGTGAAGCATGGAGGTGGAAACATCATTCTTTGGAGATGCTTTTCTGCAAAGGGGACAGGACGACTGCACCGTATTGAGGGGAGGATGGATGGGGCCATGTATCGCGAGATCTTGGCCAACAACCTCCTTCTCTCAGTAAGAGCATTGAAGATGGGTCATGGCTGGGTCTTCCAGCATGACAACGACCCAAAACACACAGCCAGGGCAACTAAGGAGTGGCTCTGTAAGAAGCATCTCAAGGCCCTGGAGTGGCCTAGCCAGTCTCCAGGCCTAAACCCAATAGAAAATCTTTGGAGGGAGCTGAAAGTCCGTATTGCGACAGCCCCGAAACCCGAAGGATCTGGAGAAGGTCTGTATAGAGGAGTGGGCCAAAATCCCTGCTGCAGTGTGTGCAAACCTGGCCAAGAACTACAGGACACGTATGATCTCTGTAATTGCAAACAAAGGTTTCTGTACCAAATATTAAATTCTGCTTTTCTGACGTATCAAATACTTATGTCATGCAATAAAATGCTAATTAATTACTTAAAAATCATACCATGTGATTTTCTGGATTTTTGTTTTAGATTCCGTCTCTCACAGTTGAAGTGTACCTATGATAAAACATTACAGACCACTCCCATTCTCCAGGCACTCTAATTTGTTGACTTCTGTAACCGTAAAAGCCTTGGTTTCATGAATGTTAACATTAGAGCCTACTCCCTAAGTTTGTTTCATTCACTGCTTTAGCACACTCCGCCAACCTGGATGTCCTAGCCATGTCTGAATCCTAGATTAGGAAGGCCACGAAAAATCCTGAAATTTCCATCCCTAACTATAACATTTTTTGACAAGATAGAACTGCCAAAGGGGGCGGAGTTGTAATTTACTGCAGAGATAGCCTGCAGAGTTCTGTCATACTATCCAGGTCTGTACCCAAACAATTCAAGCTTCTATGTTTTAAAACCCACCTTTCCAGAAAAAAGTCTGTCACTGTTGCCGCTTGTTACAGACGCCCTTCAGCCCCCAGCTGTGCCCTGGACACCATATGTGAATTGATTGTCCCCATCTATCTTCAGAGTTCGTACTGTTAGGTGACCTAAACTGGAACATGCTTAACACCCCAGCCGTCCTACAATCTAAGCTAGATGCCCTCAATCTCATACAAATTATCAAGGAACCTACTAGGTACAACCCTAAATCCATAGCCATGGGCATCGTCTTAGATATCATCCTGACCAACTTGCCCTCTAAATACACCTGTCTACAACCAGGATCTCAGCGATCATTGCCTCATTTTCTGTGTGCGAAATAGGGCCGAGATCAAACAACCACCCCTCTTCACTGTCAAATGCTCCCTAAAAAAACACTTCAGCGAGCAGGCCTTTCTAGTCGACCTGGCCCTGGTATCCTGGAAGGAATTAGACCTCATCCCGTCAGGATTCCTGGTTGCTCTTTCAAAGAGCATTCCCCACCATCTTAAATAAGCGTGCGCCATTACAAAAATGTAGAACTAAGAACAGATATAGCCCTTCGTTCACCCCAGACTTGACTGCCCTTGACCAGCACAAAAACATCCTGTGGCGTTCTGCATTAACATCGAAAAGCCCCCGCGATATGCACATTTTCAGGGTAGTCAGGAACCAATATACTCACTCTGTTAGGAAAGCTAAGCTTTTTCAAAACATACATTTTCATCCTGTAGCACTAATTCCAAAAAGTTTTGGGACACTGTAAAGTCCATGGAAAATAAGAGCACCTCCTCCCAGCTGCCCACTGCCCTGAGGAGAGGAAACATTGTCACCACCGATAAATCTACGAAAATCGATAATTTCAATTAGCATTTTTCTATGGCTGGCCATGCTTTCCACCTGGCTACCCCTACCCTGGCCAACATCTCAGCACCCCCCGCAGCAAGGTTCTAAATGATATCATAACCGCCATCGATAAAAGACAGTACTATGCAGCCGTCTTCATTGACCTGGCCAAGGCTTTCGACTCTGTCAATCACTGCATTCTTATCGGCAGACTCAATTGCCTTGGCTTCTCAAATGACTGCTTCGCCTGGTTCACCAACTACTTCTCAGCCAGAGTTCAGTGTGTCAAATCGGAGGGGCTGTTGTCCGGACCTCTGGCAGTTTCTATGGGGGTGCCACGGGGTTTAATTCTCAGGCCGAGTCTTTTCTCTGTATATATCAGTGATGTCGCTCTTGGTGCTGGTGATTCTCTGATCCACCTCTTCACAGACGACACCATTCTGTATACATCTGGCCCTTCTTTGGACACTGTGCTAACAAACCTCCAAACGAGCTTCAATGCCATATAACAGTCCTTCCGTGGCCTCCAACTGCTTTTAAATGCAAGTAAAACTAAGTGCATGCTCTTCAACCGATCGCTGCCCGCACCCTCCTGCCCGACTAGCATCACTACTCTGGACGGTTCTGACTTAGAATACATGGACAACTACAAATACCTAGGTGTCTGGTTAGATGGTAAACTCTCCTTCCAGACTCACATTAAGCATCTCCAATCCGAAATTAAATATAGAATCCGCTTCCTATTTCGCAAACAAAACCTCCTTCACTCATGCTGCCAATCAAACCCTCGTAAAACTGACTATCCTACCAATCCTCGACTTCGGTGATGTCATTTACAAAATAGCCTCCAACGTTCTACTCAGCAAACTGGATGTAGTCTATCACAATGCCATCGGTTTTGTCACCAAAGCCCCATATACTACCAACCGATGGGACCTGTATGCTCTCGTTTGCTGGACCTCACTACATATTCCTCGCCAAACCCACTGGCTCCAGGTCATCTATAAGTCTATGCTAGGTAAAGCCCCGCCTTATCTGAGCTCACTGGTCACATAGCGGCAACCACCTGTAGCACGCGCTCCAGCAGGTATATATCACTGGTCATCCCCAAAGCCAAAACTTATTTTGGCCGCCTTTCCTTCCAGTTCTCTGCTGCCAATGACTGGAATGAATTGCAAAAATCACTGAGTCTGGAGTCTTATATCTCCCTCCCTAACTTTTAAGCATCAGCTGTCAGAGCACCGTATCGATCACTGTACCTGTACAATACCAATCTGTAAATAGCACACCCAACTACCTCACCCCCATATTGTTACTTATCCTCTTGCTCTTTTGCACCCCAGTATCTATACGTGCACTTCATCATCTGCACATCTATCACTCCAGTGTTAATGCTAAATTGTAATTATTTCGTGTCCATGGGCTATTTATTGCATTTCCTCCCTACTCTTCTACATTTGCACACACTGTACATAGATTTCTATTGTGTTATTGACTGTACGTTTGTTTATGTGTAACTCTGTGTTGTTGTTTAAGTCGCACTGCTTTGCTTTAACTTGGGCAGGTTGCAGTTGTAAATGAGAACTTGTTCTCTACTGGCCTACCTGGTTAAATAAAGGTGAAATAAAAAATTTAAAACAACTTTCAAAATTGCTGAGCCTCTCACATTAAACCACAACCTTTCCTGTAGTTTTTTTGTCTTTCCAACGTAGTGGTGCGCACACTTAACGATGTGGCACAGACGGGGGTCACACACTACAAGATTCTTCACTTCGTGAGGATTGTCGATACCACACTGTCTAGCAAAAACAATGATGTGATTAGATTTAACATACTGTAGCTACAACAAACTGCAAGCTTATAAACGTTTTCAGTCAGACATTCGCGCTTGCCATAGAGTTGAAATGTCTACCCAACATTTTGAATTTAATAACATTGCTTGTTTAAATCAGAGCTGGAACTATTTGACACTTTGGCTTGGGTTAAAGGCAAGTACAAATGCATACTAGTAGTCATCGCTCCTGCTTGAGAGTCTCCTGGGTGATGAAAAACAATGTCATCTCACTTGCTTCTTCTCTGGCGAGCTCTCAAAAGCTATTGCTAATCACCATTTGTTAGGAATTTTATGAATAAATTACTAAACAATATCCCCATTATAAATAGAACTGTAACTAAGTAAACTAATACTCTGTTTTGTTATATCTGATTAACAATATGTATTCATAAGTGAGGGATTGTGGAGCCTGAAAAAGGGGGCAATTCAAATTAAATAAATACTATTCCAGCCAGTTTGGAGAAGATTGGAAGTGTTGTTGTTTTTTTAAGTAAGCAGAAAGGGTAATTAACCTATGGTTGAACCGACTCAACTTAGCACTGGAATGTTCAGATAAAGACTGTTTTCTTAGGTTTTCCGTTAACTGGAACTGTCAGCTAAGTGGTGAGGGGTCAAGAGTTAATTCAGTTATATTATGTGTCGTGTGTGTGCTAGTAGGTCGGAATGAACTTTTAAACCTGCTTTGTCTTGGTCGAGAAGAGGAGATTCATTCTAGAACCAATGACGTCATATTTTGTATATAAACTGTTGTTCGTGAATAAATACTATTATCTATTTTTGATAAGACTGGTCTCCGTCTATTCTATGCAAATAAGAATCTTACAAATTCTCATAAAATAGACTAAGTGAATTCAATTAAAGAAAACATATTGGAATAATGAAATTATATCAACACCATTCTGAAAACTTGTTGTTGTACATCTCACACTAAAAGAGCTTTGCAGATTTTGATCCAAGTATCGGGAGGTCAGGGACTGCTCTAAGACGAGATCCGTAGGCCTTCGATTACGTCTCTGATGCACTCACACTAGGCAAGCGATGGTGACGGCCGTGTGTCCTGAGTAGGCAACGACATGGGGATTTTGTTTCCGATCTCTGTTTGGAACAGCGAAATCGGGGCCAAAATCTGTAGTGTACTGTTTCATGTTTTTAAAATGAGAAAGTGACAAAGGTTTATTTGTAGTGGAATGCTTTGTATGGAAAACCAAGTTGAAGCCAACATTCAATGTCATCTAGCTCATAATAATGAACTGGGAAACAAACAATAGCGCCTGCATTTCTCATAAAAATGGATCATAAATAAAATCACGGAACTAACTTGACCAGGTAAATTGTTTTCACTGGCACCCTTGTGACTGATAAAAAATGTAAAGTCAAACATCCCAAAATGACAGATTTGGTAACAGTATCGAACCCTGAACCAATGCTTGAATTTTTATGCTTCACTAGCTGCTCCATTCGAGTGTTTTTTGTTGTTTTTCTTTTTTTTACATTAAAGTACATTACAAGTACATTGATGGATATCCACCCACATTGCAACTTCAGCAAAACATATATTAAAAACTATCAAAGGAATCGTTTCACATACCTGAGATGCTGTTAGAGTCTTGCCATAGAAGTCCTGAGGCATGATGGTCTCGACAATGGCCACCAGACACCAGAAAGCATCTTCCTCGCTCTGCAACACTAGCAAGGCCATTGCAGCCAATCTGACAGAAAAAAAGAAGGCAGATAAAGCAATAACAAGACAAGCAATACAGTTACTGTGTCCGAATACACATACTCGCATACAACATACTTAAACTGCATGTTATGTACCTATCGTCGCATAATATTTAGAACGTACTGTTTAGTAAAAAGTATGCAGTATGCCACGGCTCCTGACTGGCTGAGTAGGTGGGGTGGGGCCGAGTGCGGGTGGATTTTCCAAATTCAACAGACACTAACCAGCCTGACAATAGCTCATTTCCAATTCTATTGATTTCTCTATTCTCGGAATAGAATAGGAATGGAGTTATCGGCCTACTCAGGTTGGTTATAAGCAGACTACCAAATTCGAGCTATAGCCCATATAAACCATCTATCCTATTTAAAAAGCACTGAAGATAGAAACAGATCATTTGGTTCCATTTTAACATACAGTATTTTTTAGTGAAACAAAAGTGCTGTAACATAAATACATTAAATTAAATAGCCTAGTACACACACCAAAACGTATCAAAATGTTTAAATCGAAAGGGTATTGCGCAGCAAAACGTGGACAGAACCACTGTACAGCAACATAATAAACTAAAGCACTGATCATTGGGAACAAGATCAGAATGACTGCTAAGGCTTGATCCATAAATTAAATAATTCAATAGGTAGCTTACAAAACTATAACAATTGTCACGAATATTACCGAAGGTGACTCCCCTTCTTGTTCGGGTGGCGCTCGGCGGTCATCGTCGCCGGTCTACTAGCTATCGCCGATCCGTTCGTTTAGTTTTGTCTAATTGGTAGCACCTGTTTCTAGTTTGATTGTTAGGATAGGGTATATATAGTCTGTTTAGCCCGCTTCTGTTTCGTGCGGGCTTGTTCGTCTGTTTTGTTGGTTGAGTGTATTTTGTTGATTTTTGGGTTACACGCTGTCCGGTTATATTTCTGTTCATTTGTATTTTCACTTTGTATATGTATTGTTTCGGGACATTAAAGCGTGTTGTTTTTCCCACATCTTTGCTCTCTGCGCCTGACTCCACACCTCTTCACTCCTAACTGTGACAGAAGCCCGCACGCGATATGGAGTCAGCAGGAGCAGCGACCACTCCTCTTCCCACTATGGAGGAGAGAGTCCAACATCACACATCCATCCTCCATCGCCTAGGATCAGCGATGGAACGGATGATGGAGAGGATGGATCGTTGGGAGAGGAATGGTTTCCCTACTACTCCACCGACCCTCCCACCAGCAACTCTACCATCTGCCCCATCTGGATCCGGTTCCAGCGCTCTGCTCATGACGCCTCCGAGGAAATACGATGGAACAGCGACAGAGTGCCAGGGATTCCTGCTGCAATTAGACCTCTACCTGTCCACCGTTCGACCGGCCCCCTCAGAGGAGGAGAGAGTAGGGGTCCTCATCACCTGCCTGTCTGGTAGAGCCCTGGAGTGGGCTAATGCGGTCTGGAACGGGCCCGACTCGGCAAGAGACAACTACTCTGAGTTCATCCGCCGTTTCAGGGCCGTGTTCGATCACCCTCCAGAGGGTCGTGCGGCAGGTGAGAGATTGTTCCATCTGAGACAGGGGAAGAGGAGCGCGCAGGACTTCGCGCTGGAGTTCCGGACCTTGGCTGCGGGAGCAGGGTGGAACGACAGGGCCCTGATAGACCATTACAGGTGTAGCCTGAGAGAGGACGTCCGTAGGGAGCTGGCCTGTCGGGATACTACACTTGGCCTGGATGGACTGATAGACCTGTCGATCCGGTTGGACCATCTGCTAGCTGCTCGTGGACGTTCTGAAAGGGTCTTGTCAGTTCTACCTCCTGATCCTCCTGCCCCTATTCCGATGGAGTTAGGAGGTACCTCATCAAGGGAGATCGGAGGAGGAAGCTCCTCCTGTACCAGTTGTGGCCGGAGAGGGCACACGTCTGGTCGGTGCTGGAGGAATTCATCTGGGAATCATGAGGGCAGGCAGAATACTCATCGGTCACCCCAGGTGAGTAAGCACCACACTCTCCCAGAGTTTCCTGTTGGTCACATGTTTCTATTAATTTGTTTCCTAAATTATTCTCCTTCTTTCCAGCATAAGGCACTGGTAGATTCAGGCGCAGCTGGAAACTTTATAGATCGCGGACTCGCTCAGAGGTTGAGGATTCCGTTAGTTAAAGTAAACCCCCCTTTTCCCATGCACTCTTTAGATAGTCGACCATTAGGGTCAGGGCTGGTGAAGAAAGCCACAATTTCGTTGGAGATGATTACGCAGGGGAATCACAAGGAGCGAATTAGTTTGTTCCTTATCGATTCACCTGCGTTTCCAGTTATTCTGGGGATTCCCTGGTTGGCTATTCATAATCCTACGATTTCGTGGAAACAGGGAACTCTACAGGGGTGGTCTGATGAGTGTTCAGGCAGGTGTGTAGGGGTTTCCATCGGTGCTACAACGGTGGAGAGTCCAGACCAGGTTTCCACCGTGCGCATTCCAGCTGAGTATGATGATTTGGCTATCGTTTTCAGTAAAAAGAAAGCGACCCAATTACCACCCCATAGGCAGGGGGATTGCGTGATAAATCTCCAGGTTAACGCTGCACTTCCCAGGAGTCATGTGTATCCTTTGTCTCAGGAGGAGAAGGTGGCTATGGAAAATTATATCACCGAGGCTCTGGGACAGGGGTACATTCGGCCCTCCATGTCACCTGTCTCTTCGAGTTTCTTTTTTTGTGAAGAAAAAAGATGGTGGTTTGCGTCCGTGTATTGATTATAGAGGTCTTAAATTCCATCACAGTGGGTTTTAGTTACCCACTACCTCTCATTGCTACGGTAGTGGAATCATTTCACGGAGCGCAGTTCTTCACTAAACTGGATCTCAGGAGTGCTTATAATTTGGTGCGTATTCAGAAGGGAGATGAGTGGAAAACTGCATTTAGTACTACGTCGGGCCATTATGAGTATCGCGTCATGCCATACGGTTTAAAGAATGCTCCAGCTATATTTCAATCCTTCATGGATGAAATACTCAGAGACCTGCACGGACAGGGTGTAGTGGTTTATATTGACGATATTTTGATCTACTCCGCTACACGCACTGCGCATGTATCTCTTGTGCGTAAAGTTCTTAGACGACTGCTGGAGCATGACCTGTATGTGAAGGCGGAGAAATGTGAGTTTTTCAAACAATCAGTTTCCTTCCTGGGTTATCGTATTTCTAGCTCTGGTTTGGTAATGGAGGGTGATCACGTTAAGGCCGTGCGTAATTGGCCGACTCCGACCACGGTAAAGGAGGTGCAGCGGTTCTTGGGATTTGCCAATTACTACCGGAGGTTTATCCGGGGTTTTGGTCAGATAGCTGCCCCTATTACCTCACTGCTGAAGGGGGAACCGGTGCGTTTACAGTGGTCAGCAGAGGTGAACGGAGCTTTTCATAAGTTGAAGGCGATGTTTACTAAAGCGCCGGTGTTGGCACATCCGGACCCTTCTTTGGCGTTTATAGTAGAGGTGGACGCATCCGAGGCTGGGGTTGGAGCTGTGCTCTCACAGCGTTCGGGTGTGCCACCGAAGCTCCGCCCCTGTGCTTTTTTTTCTAAGAAGCTCGGGCCAGCGGAGCGGAATTATGATGTGGGGGATAGGGAGTTGTTGGCTAATTATGATGTGGGGGATAGTGTTGTTGGCTCAACACTAAGGCTGACGCGCTGTCAAGACTTTACGACACTGAGAACAGGTCCATCGATCCTACTCCCATCATTCCGGCAGCTAAGCTGGTGGCACCGGTAGTATGGGATGTGGACGCGGACATCGAGCGGGCACTAAGGGGGGAACCTACGCCTCCACAGTGTCCGGAGGGTCGTAGGTACGTGCCGCTGGCTGTTCGTGATCAATTGATTCGATGGGCTCATTGTCTACCCTCGTCGGGTCACCCAGGTGTTTATAGGACCGTGAGAGGTCTTGAGAGGAAGTACTGGTGGCCCACTTTGAGGAGGGATGTGCGATTCTATGTTTCCTCCTGTTCGGTGTGCGCCCAGAGTAAGGCTCCTAGACACCTGCCAAGAGGTAAATTACAACCTCTTCCCATTCCACAACGGCCGTGGACCCATCTTTCGGTGGATTTTCTTACTGACCTTCCCCCCTCTCAGGGTAACACTACTATCCTGGTCGTTGTGGATCGGTTCTCTAAGTCCTGCAGTCTTATCCCATTGCCCGGTCTCCCTACGGCCCTACAGACTGCGGAAGCTCTTTTCACCCATGTCTTCCGGCACTACGGGGTGCCCGAGGATATAGTTTCTGATCGGGGCCCCCAATTTATCTCCCGTGTTTGGAGAGCATTTATGGAACGTCTGGGGGTCTCGGTCAGCCTTACCTCAGGGTATCACCCGGAGAGTAATGGTCAGGTGGAGAGAGTCAACCAGGAGGTGGGTAGGTTTCTGCGGTCGTATTGCCAGGACCGGCCAGGCGAGTGGGCACGATATATTCCCTGGGCAGAAATAGCCCAGAATTCACTAAGCCACTCTTCTACCAACATGTCACCATTTGAGTGCGTGTTGGGGTACCAGCCGGTCTTGGCACCGTGGCATCAGAGCCAGACTGAGGCTCCTGCGGTGGAGGAGTGGGTACAGCGCTCTAAGGAGACCTGGAGGGCAGTCCAGGAGTCATTACGCCAAGCTAGTATAAGGCAGAAGAAGAGCGCTGACCGTCACCGCAGTGAGGCCCCCGTGTTTGCACCTGGGGACAGGGTCTGGCTCTCGACCCGTAACCTGCCTCTCCACTTGCCCTGCCGGAAGCTGGGTCCGCAGTGTATAGGGCCATTTAAAGTCCTGAGGAGAATAAATGAGGTTTGTTATCGATTATCACTTCCTTCGTATTATCGTATTAACCCCTCATTTCATGTGTCTCTTCTCAGGCCGGTGGTAGCTGGTCCCATGCAGGAGATTGAGGTACCGGAGGTTCCTCCACCCCCTCTGGACATCGAGGGGTCCCCGGCGTACAAGATACGAGCTATTCTGGACTCGAGACGCCGGGTGAGAGGCTTGCAGTACCTCGTCGACTGGGAGGGGTACGGTCCGGAGGAGAGGTGCTGGGTTCCGGCGAGGGATATTCTAGACCCATCCATGTTGAGTGAATTTCATCGCCTCCGCCCGGATCGCCCAGCGCCTCGGCCTCCGGGTCGTCCCCGAGGCCGACGTCGGCGCGCTGCGGGAGCTGCGTGTCAGGAGGGGGGTACTGTCACGAATATTACCGAAGGTGACTCCCCTTCTTGTTCGGGTGGCGCTCGGCGGTCGTCGTCGCCGGTCTACTAGCTATCGCCGATCCGTTGTTCTGTGTTCGTTTAGTTTTGTCTAATTGGTAGCACCTGTTTCTAGTTTGATTGTTAGGATAGGGTATATATAGTCTGTTTAGCCCGCTTCTGTTTCGTGCGGGCTTGTTCGTCTGTTTTGTTGGTTGAGTGTATTTTGTTGATTTTTGGGTTACACGCTGTCCGGTTATATTTCTGTTCATTTGTATTTTCACTTTGTATATGTATTGTTTCGGGACATTAAAGCGTGTTGTTTTTCCCACATCTTTGCTCTCTGCGCCTGACTCCACACCTCTTCACTCCTAACTGTGACAACAATCCATATGTTCAAATCAAAAGGCATGGCTAACATGACATCAATAATGCATCCATATCCCGAGTCCTGGTGCCGACACACTCACAAATCGAAAGATGTTCAGTATTTTGTTTAAAGGCTCCGACGAAGGCCAAGACAACAAGAAACAGTTTTCAATGAGAAAACAGAAATCCACTTTGGGTAAAAATACTTCTTATTTCAAAGATGTAGCTTACGATAAAATAATTGTGATCATTTTAAGGAGGACAAAAACTACTTAGGTAACATTTGAACACCACTGCAGAAGCTTCGCTTCCCAGTGAAGTAACCTAGGGCCTAGGTTACCTAGGAACTAGAGCCTATCACTTGCCGCCGATCTATTCCAATGCATTGTGGAAAAGTGTGCATCAAATTCTACTAAATAAAGAGCCATACTCGATGTTCAAAAATTCACATACTATAAAACATTATATTTTTGCTTACTGAGAATTTATCATGCACAATTTTCATTGTTTCCATGTATTGGTTGATTTCGGTGTGAAATTAACCGAAATTAGTATGGCATCTGGGCATTTAAACTATACTTCAAAAGGCTACTATTTAGGATGGAAGTATGGGTATTCGGGCACGGTCAATGCCTCCTCAGAGTGAGTACAAACCCAAAATTGTATCCCATATACATTAAGTTTCCATCCACAGTTTTTATGGGAGTAAAGTCATGCCATATATTTTTAATAAATCACGGTACAATTTTATGAATACAGTTTGTTTGTTCGACATGGTAGGATCTTTTTGGAACTGGAAGTGCCTTTATGCGTAAATATTGATATAATAACCATCATTTCAAAGTTAACTTGGTGTCAAGTGAGGGTATGGTGAAGTAAGTTATGATGAACTTCACAGGGTGGTGAAAGTGCATGGTGATGATTCTGATAAATATTGAGGGGCTTATTCTGCTGACATGATGATCAATGCTTGACTGCAGTTTGACAAAAATATTCTCGCTATTATCCATAATAATCTCATCATGTAGACTAGCCTACCTGCACTGTGTATGCAAGTTGTTGGCTAGACTGCACATGACAAGACCAGAGTTGGCACATTTGCTATTCAACGCAACAGTTTGTGACAAAACTAGTTGAAAATGTGTTGGAAACACATTGAAAGTCACCAACCAAGTCCATTTGGTGGAAACACACAACTGAATGGGAAAATGCACATATTTTCTTTAAGCAGATTTTTATAATACAGTGAATTTGGAAAGCATTCAGACCCCTTGACGTTTCATCATTTTGTTACGTTACATTATAATTTTGTTACATTCAAAAGTGAATGAAATCGTTTTCCCTCCTCATCAATCTACACACAATACCCCATAATGACAAAACTAAAACAGGTTTATATAAACTTTTACTAATTTATTACAAATGAAAAACTGAAATATCACATTTACATAAGTATTCAGATCCTTTACTCAGTACTTTGTTGAAGCACCTTTGGCAGTGACTACAGCCTCTTCTTGGGAATGACGCTACAAGTTTTGCACACCTGATTTGGGGAGTTTCTCCCATTCTTCTCTGCAGATCATCTCAAGTTCTGTCAGGTTGATTGGGCAGTGTCACTAAACAGCTATTTTCGGGTCTCTCCAGAGATGTTCATTCGGGTTCAAACCCGGGCTCTGGCTGGGCCACTCAAGGACATTCAGAAACTTGTCCCGAAGCCACTCCTACTTTGTCTTGGCTGTGTGCTTAGGGTCATTGTCCTGTTGGAAGATTAACCTTCGCCCCAGTCTGAGGTCCTGAGCACTCTGGAGCTGGTTTTCATCAAGGATCTCTCTGTACTTTGCTCTGTTCATATTTCCCTGGCTCCTGACTAGTCTCCCAGTCCCTGCCACTGAAAAACATCCCCAAAGCCACCACCATGCTTCACCGTAGGGATGGTGCCAGGTTTCCTCCAGACCTGACGCTTGGCATTCATGCCAAAGAGACGAATCTTGGATTCATCAGACCAGAGAATCTTGTTTCTCATGGTCTGATATCTTTAGGTGCCTTTTGGCAAACTCCAAGCGGGCTTTCATCTGCCTTTTACTGAGGTGTGGCTTCCGTGTGGTCACTCTACTATAAAGGCTTGATTGGTGGAGTGCTGCAGAGATGGTTGTCCTTCTGGAAGGTACTCCCATCTCCACAGAGGAACGCTGGAGCTCTTTTAGAGTGATCATCGGGTTCTTGGTCTCTCCCTGACCAAGGCCCTTCTCCCCTGTTTGCTCAGTTTGACCGGGTGGACGACCGGGTGGATAGTCGTTCCAAACTTCTTCCATTTAAGAACGATGAAGGCCACTGTGTTCTTGGGGACCTTCAATGCTGCAGAAATGTTTTGGTACACTTCCTCAGATCTGTGCCTAGACACAATCCTGTCTCAGAGCTCTACGGACAATTCCTTCGACCTCATGGTTTGGTTTTTGCTCTGACATGCACTGTCAACTGTGGGACCTTATATAGACAGGTGTGTGCCTTTCCAAATCATGTCCAATCAATTGAATTTACCATAGGTGGACTCCAATCAAGTTGTAGAAACATCTCAAGGATGATCAATGGAAACAGGATACTTGTACCTGAGCTCAATTTCGAGTCTCATAGCAAAGGGTCTGAATACTTATGTAAATAAGGTATCTGTTTTTTAACATTTCTAAAAACCTGTTTTCGCTTTGTCATTATAGGGTATTGTGTGTAGATTGCTGGAAAAAAAAGATTAGAAGTCAAGTGGTCTGAATACTTTCCAAAGGCACTGTATATCTATAATATCTGTTGCCAATTGCATGGAACCCTACATGGAACAAAAATATAAACGCAACATGTGAAGTGTTGGTCCCATGTTTCATGAGCTAAAATAAAAGATCCCAGAAATGTTTCATACGCACAAAAATGTATTTCTCTAAAATGTTGTGCAGACATTTGTTTATTGTTAGTTTACTGTTAGTGAGCATTTCTCCTTCGCCAAGGTAATCCATCCACCTGACAGGTGTGGCATATCAAGAAGATGACAGCATGATCATTACATAACAGCATGATCATTACACAGTTGCACCATGTGCTGGGGACAATAAAAGGCCATTAAAATGTGCAGTTTTGTCACACAACACAATCTCACAGATGTCTCAAGTTTTGAGGGAGAGTGGAATTGGCATGTTGACTGCAGGAGTGTCCACCAGGGCTATTGACAGAGAATTGAATGTTAATTTCTCTACCATAAGCCATCTCCAATGAATTTTAGAGAATTTGGCACCCCCTGTCCACATCGACAGGACAGTAGTGGAGAAGGTGGAAAGTGTTTAGTTCCTCGGCGTTCACATCACGGACAAACTGAAATGGTCCACCCACACAGACTGCATGGTGAAGAAGGCGCAACAGTGCCTCTTCAACCTCAGGACGCTGAAGAAATTTGTCTTGTCACCAACAAAACTCACAAACTTTGACAGATGCACAATCGAGAGCATCCTGTCAGGCTGTATCACCGTCTGGTACGGCAACTGTTCCGCCCACAACCGTAAGGCTCTCCAGAGGGTGGTGAGGTCTGCACAACGCATCACCGGGGGCAAACTACCTGCCCTCCAGGACACCTACACCACCCACTTACACCAGGCCAAAAAGATCATCAAGGACAACAACCACCCGAGCCACTGCCTGTTCACCCCGCTATCATCCAGAAGGCGAGGTCAGTACAGGTGCATCAAAGCTGGGATCGAGAGACTGAAAAACAGCTTCTATCTCAAGGCCATCAGACTGTTGAACAACCATCACTAACATTGAGTGGTTGCTGCCAACATACTGACTCAAATCTCTAGCCACTTTAATAATTAAAAATTGGATGTAATAAATGTATTACTAGTCACCTTAAACAATGCCACTTTATATAATGTTTACATAACCTACATTACTCATCTCACATGTATATACTGTACTCTATACCGTCTACTGCATCTTGCCTATGCCATTCGGCCATCGCTCATCCGTATATTTTAATGTGCATATTCTTATTCATTACTTTATACTTGTGTGTAAAAGGTAGTTGTTGTGAAATTGTTAGATTACTTGTTAGATATTACTGCATGGTCAGAACTAGAAGCACAAGCATTCCGCTACACTCGCATTAACATCTGCTAACCATGTGTATGTGACCAATAAAATTTGATTTGATACCTCTAACCGGCCTCAACTGGAGACCGTGTGTATGGAGCTGTGTGTGCAAGCAGTTTACTGATGTCAACGTTGTGAACAGAGTGCCCTATGGTGGCGGTGGGATTATGGTATGGGCAGGCTTAAACTACGGACAACAAACACAGTTGCATTTTATCATTGGCAATTTGAATGCACAAAAGTACCGTGACGAGATCCTGAGGCCCATTCTTAGGCTAATTTTTTTAAGGCATCTGTGAGATACAGATGCATATCTGTCTTCCCAGTTATGTGAAATCCATAGATTAAGGCCTAATGAATTTGTTTAAATTGACAGATTTCCTCACATGGAACTCAGTAAAATCTTTGAGATTGCTGCATGTTGCATTTATATTTTTGTTCAGTATAGTTACTGACACAGTACTGAAGTGTACAATTGTTTTACTCCACAAAGTTAGTTAAACAATGGAAGGTTTCTATATATTTTCTATATTACAGAAGATATCAACAAATAAAATAGGTATTTTTTAAAAGTCTTTGAATGTACCTGTTGAGGCCCTGGCAGTAGCCGACAGACCGGTTATGACAAGAAAAGGCTAGGAGGATACGATGTAGCTGCCGGACGGCACGCTTGGCGGGGAAGGAGAAGTGGCGGTTCCCTCTCAGAGTGGTCTCCAGGTCCAACCAGATCTGCTGCGAGACTCGGTGGGCCGAAGCAGCCTGGCTCCTAAAGCATATCTGTTGGTACCAGTGGGGCTGGCGCTCTCTCAGAGAGCGGGTGCGGCTCCACACTATCCAGCGCCACACACGACGCCTGTAGTGGTGTGGCACGCCCTTTCTCAGAAGCCCCTTCAGCTTCGGAGAGGCCACCGCCTTGTCTGATCGTCTGCCATCAAAGTGCTGTGCCCAGCGGCCCCAAAGACGCTCGCTGTCCCCCTCCTCTTCCCCATCCTTCTGTTGTTGTGGGGGATCGTGGGAATGAATCCCTAATGCTTGCAGTTTGGCCAGCAGCTTCATATCATCCATTTGGATGTCAGTGGAGATTCTAAACCCATACTCATCATATTCCCTACACAACACACAAATGACGACAGCTCATTAACTCTGCTAGGAAGTTCTTTGTATTTTCTCATGATTAGCATCACTTAACTTTACCAACAAGTACTCACAAGAAATGATAGGAATCATAAGTGTGATTACAATGAACACTCTTATTGAGGTTAACTTACCTGAAAATGTTTCAATTAATGCTACACACACACACACCTGGCAGGGTTCAGTTCCAGAATGTCCCTCCCGCCCTCCCGAAGAGTGTCGGTGATCAGGGTCTTTATGGCTTCCCTGTGTCTCTCCAAACCTCTGCTCTCCTGTTGCTTGAAGAGGACTGTCAGAGACCTGCTCTCCATCCGGAACACCTTGGCCTCCAGATGGGCACACTGACACATACACATACACAAGAGGAAGAAGGAATGTAACAATTTACAAGGTACACTGCTACTCATCTGGATTTAAGCATACTACAAATACATACAGTACTTATTGTCTCAAAAAAAGACATGCTTTTGGGGATTTTTTAGAGACCATGCTTTTACCATTATTTCCAGCATAATCCACTAGGTTTGCTGCATGTAGAAAATAGGATTCAATCAATCAATGTCTAGTTGTGCGTGTGTGTTTGGTGGGGGGGTGTAGAATCAATGATCTCCAAATAGTATTCAATGCCAAATACGCTTAGTGCGATTATGGTTAGCAGACCAAAACCAAAGATGGTGGATAGATGATGTTCACTCAGGCTGTTTACCATTGGAAAAAAATGCCAGTTCCGCTTCAAATTATGTAGACAACGCCACACACATTTACATAGAAAAATCCAAAACGTTTCTTGTCTGTCACGAATGTTGAATAAAATAAAATGTCAACTTTGCCGATTGTCCGTGGTGTTGGTAGAAATTTGAGACAAAATATCCCCAGGAAATTATTATTAAACGAACTTCAATACGCAGGTCTATGTGTGTGGCAGTCAATGTGTGCTTTGCTCATTACCAAAGGTACATGTTAGTATATATGCGAACCATGCATACTAACCAAAGTCTTGCAGGTGTTTACATGGTTGTGCGCATGTGTCAGGTGAAATGTCAACTTCAGTACGGTGATCTAAAAAGTTGGGTAAACAATACTTTCCTGTTGATATTTTTTCTCAAATGATGAGCAGCTGAAGGACCAACACCATTGACAATCGGCAGAGTAAGTTCAAATATAATTGTTTTCAACATTCCGGATTGTAGAAGACCATTTCTAGAATCATGTTCCAGACAGTGTATTTAGACATTCACTGTCTGGTCCCCAGGCAAAGTTACGGTCTACTTAACTGGGTTTGTCTCCCATAGACACCAATGCAATAGGGTTTTCCACTAGTTACCACAGCCACAAAGTCATAATTGCCAATATTGTATATATTCATGAAATCAAAAATATTTGGTCATAATTTAAGGTTAGGGTTAGGCATAAGGTTAGCAGTGTGGTTAGGTATAGATGATTTTAAGAAGAGAAATTGTAGAAATAGGCAGGGTTTAGACTTTGTGGCTGTGGTAACTAATGACGACAATGCAATAGCAGCTGGGTCTGGTCTAATCGCTTCCTCTTCCGTCTCTGCCAACATCTCCCCTGGCTTAAAAAGACGCTGCAGGGTCAAGCTGATGTCTGCATTGGCTGTGCAACATTTACTGTGATACAGTCTCTGCAGAAGTCAGGACAATCATACCTCTTGCTCTTCGCGCAGCAGTACAGAGCTTCTGAGCAGAGCTGTTGTGAAGGAAGAGTGTCTGTTTATGCTGGACCTACGGTCAATCAATCATGTCAATGCAGAACTATACAAAGCCCTCCGCATTGTTACAAAATTTGGGAGGCCCACGACGATGTGGTACAGAGCTCAATTTAGCCTCTGCATGCCTCCAGAGGCTCTGCAATTGCATCACACCCTCAATATGGAGCCTCGGACCACAATTCCGGATCAAGCATAAGTTGGCATTTAGGTGATCCCCCCCACCAAAGACACACCCAACCAGACATTGATTGATTGGAGATGGCTTGCATCAAATAAAGAACATTTCTTAGAATGTTCTACCTGCAGCAAACCTAGTGAATCATACTGGAAATACCAATAAAAGCAAAGTGCCTCACTAAAAGCCACAAAAGTATACTACACATTCTACAATGCAACATCAAAGTCAGGTCTTGTAAATGTCATGCAGCAGCAGGTACCTTTATCATCAAGCACTTCTCTTGTTCTGTACTCTTCCTCCATTCTTTGGTTAACTTGTAGATCTCTGCGTTCAAGTAAGTATTCTGAGTCTTGTAGGCCTCAATGTTGTCCTTGGGGAGGGAAGAGAGCATTTAAACTTAATGCCTTCAGGACATTTATAAAGTGTATTTCAAGTTTACAGAGGTTGCTCCTGAATTATTGTTTGATATACTGTTATTGTTCTAGGAACTATTTCACAACTGAAAAAACATCAGAGACTCCCCTCCATCTACCAGAATGTGAGTTAGTGAATGGGTGTGTGTGTGCTTGCAATAGTTCTTTGATGCTGCATAAATATTGCAACGGCAGGTTTGATTGAATACGGGCTTCACTCTACTAAGAGATGTCCATCTTGATCCTCCCAATACTGGTAATTTAAGTGGATGCCTTAAACTAAAGTGACTTACAGCCCCATGCTCTAGCTAGCTAGTCCACTAAGCCATTGAAACCTTCCACACCTTAAGATTCCTAATCTCCTGTCTCAGCTGCTCCTGCGTTTCAAGGACAGTCCAACCGCGGACGAGGCTTCGCTGGGGGTCGGCCGAACTCTCAGCCACTTGTTGGGACAGACGGAGGACCAACTCTCTATCAGCCTGGTTCCTCTCAGCCAGTAGCCGGAGGTGATCCTGAGACTCGGCCACACAGTCGTGCCGCAGCAGTGGCGCAACCTGCAGGCCATACGAATGATCTGTGTTGCACTCGCCTTGATTCCATGGTTGTGAGTTGGAACTCTTCCATTCACACTCCGACCTCGGGGATTCTACTGCAGGAGTCAATTTCTCCTGCTGGGCCAACTCCAGGGCCTTCTGCAACAGGGATACTAGATCCTAAAAAGGAAGTGACATCAGAAATTACAGGGACAGTCTTAGATGTGACACCCAGCAGGTGGTCGCTATAGTAAAATGTGTCAACAGTTGTCAACAGTTGTCTAATTAACATGATCTTGGGTAAAATGTTTGACATGGACCTCAGAGAAATATAAGGCTATATAGACACTTTCGATGTATAGCTGAGTTTAGCTTTTTTTACTGATACAGAAATATTCCAGGACTGAGTCGTTATGTTATTCCAGACCTCACCTTCTGGGCCTTGACCTGGCCTGCCAGACTGAGCACTTCCTGTTGAAGACGGGCGGTGTCTGGAGGCTCTTCCTGCTGTGGACTAGCAGTCTTGTCAGCGGGGTTAGAAGAGGAGCCCTCACTGCTTAGGGAGCTCTGGTGTCCCTTTGGTGCCTCTATCTCCTGGACCCACTGTGTTTTTGGCCCAGAGGGCTCAATATTTGTTTTTGGAGCTGTGCAAAGAGAAAATGGTTTTCAATTACTTAAAAAAATCACTGTTAATTACAAAGTTGGCATTGGTGGTTATATAATAGTGAAAATCTTTCCCACGGGTACCATCCACTCAGCATTCACAGGTCTAAACAGACTGGATTGATGGCAGCAAAATGGCCATTCCTCAGTCTTGCGCTCAATGAAGCCGCTGTCATATTACTTTCTACTATCCAGCCCTTTCATATTCGTGAACATCCAAAAAGGGGGATCAGGTGGTCTAGGAGTGACCTACGTGATTTGTCCTGGTCAAAATATGGAGGGGCCTGTATGTCTTTGAGTGGCAGGAATGGATCCCAGAGTTCCTCCCAGCTGAGGCTGTGGCTGAGCTCCTGGGAGGAGCGGCTCCGGAGTAAGTATTCCTTACTACAACCACAGATGGACATAAACATACAGTAAATAATCACACACTAACTCTTTTTATGTAAAACATTTAAACTATACAAAGTTTACAAAGACTCAAATTACAGTTAAGCAAGCTTATATTTTGGGTTATGATAGGGTAAGACAGTTGTACTTTGCTCATGATGTATTTCTAAGTTATATTCTTCAAGAATCAATGAGTGGATATACATACTTTTATGTAGTTCTGTCCTTGAGCTGTTCTAGTCTTTTAAAACATGTATTATGCCATGTTGTATGTTGTGTGTGGATCCCAGGAAGAGTAGCTGCTGCATTAGCAACAGCTAATGGGGATCTTAATAAAATACAAAATTCTGATATTTCGTCCAAGTCTAAAAAGCTATGTCAAATTTCTAGAGTGAACCAAGACCAATTCTGTTTAATGTGTGTGTGTGTGTTTGCAGATGTATGAATAGGGTTCATATTTGTGTATACTGACTGAATTCGTGTCGGAGTGTGTCTGAGGAGGACGTCACTCAGCGTGGCGTATCGTCGTAGTGCATGGTGACTGGTGACCATTCCCAGCTTTCCAGAAATGTTCCCATGATGCCACCTCTTCAACTGGAGCTGCTTCAGCCAGTATATCATAGACTCGCAATTCACAGCCTGAAATTCAAGACAGGTTTTGAGAATGACCTGAAGTAGGACCTCAGGGGAAGATTTTACTTCCAAATAAATAACTTTTCTAAGCACATTTGGAGTGAGGAAAAAAACAGAAATAGCCCCAAAACGGTATACCACGGGATGCCTGCCTACCTAATACAGCATTAAAGGTTTAATGGAGCTGAGGTCCTTTGATTCTCTTTACTGTTTCAGAGCATGCTTCTCTGCAGTTTTTGTATAGAATCTATTGAAAAATGTATACTTTAAAGAGGTTGGGGGAATGATGCCTATGTAAGGTCCAAATTTAACTCCTTTGTCCTGCTGTGGGTGATTTGCATTAAACTTGGTCAGGACATTGAATTATGCATTTCATAGAAAGGTGGTAGGAAGGTTGTGGGTGTGTCCACTTTCTTATTGGTTATTGGTTGAACATATGTAGACAGCTGTGACCTTAGACTTCCTCAAGGCACTTCTCTCTTTCCCACAGATGAAACACCACTTGTCTAAGATTTCAGCACCAACAGCCATAACCACAACCCTCTGTACACTGTACTCCGCCAGACCTACTTCATGGGACTGCTGAGCTGCACTTTATCAGACTTTGCACACTCAATGGAAATACTTCATATTCCTTATTTCTTTCTTTCTATGTATGTCACTATATTGAAATTTGCAAAAGCCTGTTGTCACGCCCTGATCATAGAGAGCCCTTGGTTCAGGGCGTGACTAGGGGGTTTTCTAGTTAAATATTTCTATGTTAGTGTTTTTTATGCTTCCCAATTAGAAACAGCTGGTAATCGTTGCCTCTAATTGGGGATTTGGGTGGCCACGTTTCCCACCTGTGTTTGTGGGATATTGTTTTGAGTGAGTGCATTCAGCACCACGTAGTTCACGGTCGTTGTTTGTTTATTGTTTGAAAGCTTCACTTATATAAAAGATGTGGAACTCAACACACTCTGCGCCTTGGTCCGTCCAGTTCAACAACTGTGACACTTGTGTCGTTATTTCTTTGTAATCATCATTAAACCATTCACAAAAATGTCTGCTTTTAGTTTTAATGCACCGTATTGCTGGAAATGCACACAATACCGCATAATGTCAAAGTGGAATTATGTTTTTAGAAATGTTTACAAATTTATTCAAAATGTTTTAAAAAATGTGCTTAACAAGTCACATAAAAAGATGCATGGATTCACTCTGTGTACAATAATAATGTTAAACTTTTTATTTATTTATAACTACCTCATCTCTGTACCACATACAATTATCTGCAAGGTTCCTCAGTCAACCACAAAGACCAGGGAGGTTTTCTAATGCCTCGCAAAGAAGGCCATGGGTAAAACAAAAAAAATGCAGACATTCAATATCCCTTTGAGCATGATGAAGTTAAGCATTACACTATCCAAAGTGTATCAACATACCCATTAGTGCATCAATACACACAAAGATACAGGCGCCCTTCCAAACTCAGTTGCCGTAGAGCAAGAAACGGCTCAGGGATATCACCATGAGGCCAATGGTAACTTTAAAACAGTTACAGAGTTTAATGGCTGTGATAGGAGAAAACTGAGGATGGATCAACAACATTGTAGTTACTACACAATACTAACCTAAATGGCAAAGTGAAAAGAAAGAAGCCTATACAGAATACAAATATTCTAGAACATGTATCCTGTTTGCAATAAGGCACTAAAGTAAAACCGCAAAAAACATGTATTTTTTATTTTTATAAGAGTACATGGTCATTATTAAGGCCAGATTGTTCTTCGAGATGTTCAAATGTTCATAAATGACCAGCAGGGTCAAATATAATCACAGTGGTTGTAGAGGGTGCAACAGGTCATTTACCTAAGGGAGTAAATGTCAGTTGGCTTTTCATAGCAGAGCATTCAGGTCGAGACAGCAGATGCCGTAGAGTGAGAGAGAGATGATAACAAAAACTTTGGCAGCCACGCCATTCTAAAGAGGTTCATTCTATCTGTACGATTTATTGGAAGATTATTCAATTTAATTAGATCTGCTTTCATATTGTTGAGTAATGGAATAAAGTTATATTTATATATTTGTTTGTTGTAACTTATCCTAAGTATTTAATATTTTTTTGTGGTCCACTTAAAGGATTGCTGTAAATTGTGAGTAATTTATTTGTATTTTTCCTATTGTCATATATGAATACAACTTGGACAAGTTTACCTTGAGGGTGAAGGTGCGCTCGGGTGTTTGAATGTAGAAGGTCCCCTGGTCTGCCTGTGCTAGCTCTCCCAGTATGGCATTGGACAGGTCAATCCATCCCAGTGGATTCACATCCTGGGCACACTTGTAGTAGACCAGCTGACACTCCTTCTCTTCGTATATGAACCAGAGGGACCTCCAGACCTTCAGTGGCCCGCTCAGCTTGTCCAGATACCCGCATAACGTGGCGGCAGCAGATACCACTGGGCTCTGCTTTCTGGACTCAGTAGGAAAACTGTCCCCGTCTTTGTTTAGAAAGGCAATGTCATTCATTCCGTCTCTGCCTGCTTTCTCCAACCCAAATCAAATCAAATATTATTTGTCACATGCGCTGAATACAACAGGTAGACCTTACCGTGATATAAATGCTTACTTTACAAGCCCTTAAGAAAACTAAGAGTTAAGAAAATATTTACTAAATAAAGTAATATATTTAAATACATTTTTAAAAGTAACACTATAAAATAACGGCACAATGACACCAATGTCCAATCAATGTTCAAGTTTCATAGGTTTGTTCAAGTTTAAGCTGCCCCTAGGCACAAAAGGTGCCGAGATCTGAAGGAAAGTTTTCAAAAGTAACTTCAATTAAACACAGAAAAATACGTAAGAGAATGTACTAATTTGTTACAATTTATACATTACTACTCACTTGATCAAAGAAGACAAATTAACACTTCCACAGATAAACATACAGTATCATACTTGACAAAGGTCAGCAAAACCTTTTTTAAACTGCTAGTGGAGTCCAACTGAAGTCTTCGTGCATGGAAACTCTTCCTAGTCAAGTCTCTTGTAAGAAGCTACAGGGTGTGAGGTTATTTTTAAAAGGTTGCATCCCGAGTTTTAGGTTACAAAACTGTAGTGCACATGTACAAATCTAAACATTGCTACTATATATACACCATTCCACCACTGCCATATGCCTACTACCAATATGTTGTTACTGTGAAAAGTATATTTCTAGTAGGGTTAATTAAATAAAGTAAAATACTTACTCAATTCCTTTTGGCATGAGACATTGAAAAATCTTCTCATACTTCTGGGAGGAACCAATTTGACCCCAAATGTGGACAAAGCCAGCATACTACTGCATCTGATGCACATACAGTGGGTGTCATGCAGGTGAATGAGGACCCAAAAGCGACTTGGCGAAAACAGAGTTTTTAATCCAGTAAGAAACTTTACAAAACAAAAAGCATAATACTACTCGTTAAGACGAGAACAGACTGGAGACTTGATCGAGAACTGCAGGTTGCCTCGGGAAGGCACTTGAACCTAGCAGACTCAGACACCTGCTCACCACGCAGCATCTGAGGGAAACACGACACGACAGGGCAAAACATAGACACAGCACGGTGAATTATAGATGAGGATCCGACGGGGCAGGAACGGAAAACAAGGAGAGAAATAGGGACTCTAATCAGGGAAAAGGATCGGGAACAGGTGTGGGAAGACTAAATGATGATTAGGGGAATAGGAACAGCTGGGAGCAGGAACGGAACGATAGAGAGAAGAGAGAGCGAGAGAGTGAGAGAGGGAGGGGGAGAGAGAGGGATAGAAAGAGGGAAAGAACCTAATAAGACCAGCAGAGGGAAACGAATAGAAGGGGAAGCACAGGGACAAGACATGATAATTAATGACAAAACATGACAGTGGGTTCCATAACTATTGGCACACTTGATAAAGATGAGCAAAAAATACTTTATAAAATAAATAATACAAATAATCAGCTATATTGTATGCAAAAAAAGGGGACATTATATTATTTTATACTAATACAATTGCTCAGAGGAAGATATTTTGTTTAGCAAGTAAAAAAGTAAAAAATATAGGAGTAAACATTATTGGCACCCCTGTTTTTTCAATATTCTAGCACCCTGCCCTTGTGAGGATGACACAGTTTTTCTAAAATGTTTTATGAGATTGGAAAACACATTCCTCCATTCAGAATTTTCCAGATCCTTGATATCCTTCATCTGTGTTTATGAAGTGCCCTCTTCAATTCAAACTACACGTTTTCAATAGGGTTCAAGTCCATTGACTGAGACGGCGATTGCAACATGTTGATTTTGTGGTTAATTAACCATTTATTTGTGGATTTTGATTAGTACTTGAGGTTATTGTCTTGCTGGAAGATGCACTTGCGGCCAAGTGACAGCCTCCAAGCAGAGGCTAAAATGTCCTGGTACTCAGTGCCAGATTACCGAATGGGCATGCAGAGCACGTGCCCTGGGAAGGTCAGGGCCACAAATTCTCTGAACTAACTGGTGAAAGTTATTGTTGCCTGAACTAAAAACGTGAAATTAAAATGTTTTTCGTTTTTTTGTTGGGCCCCCTTGGAGTTCGGGGCACCCTGGGAGATTGGAGCCCCCTGGGAGGTTGGCTCTGAACTAACTTTTGATAGTTATTGTTTCCTGAAATAAAAACACTTGAAATGAAAGCGTTATTTTTATTGTGGGATAAGCTAACATCAAATCAAACAGTATTTGTCACATGCGCCGAATACTGTCCTGGTAGCAAGGACAACATTTTCAGAAAATGTCGACAGAAACAAACATCATCCTCGGTTCTTGAATCTAAATCAACCTGACCCCAAAAGAGAGAAGGCGAGAAAAAGACTGCTCATGACCAATCCAGAAACTGGATAAACATTGGAATTAACATTGAAAGGTGGCGAGCATTGAAAGGTTGGAAGAGTGATGACAAAATGGCCACTGTTCTCAAGGATTGGTAAGTAAGTTTTGGATTGTGTTTTTAGTTACTAACCTTAGTGTGTTCAATGTTAAAGCTAGCTAACACGGTTTCTTAGCTAGCTAACACTTAGCAAGATAACACTGCTTTGTACTCAAAGGAATCTAACGATAGCTACATCATGTAGCTACTGTTGATAATGGGATATGTAGATAGGGCGAGTCGGTCAAGGATCGATTCGGACAAGGTGGTCAATTATGTGACAAGCGACAGTTTATTCAGAGTAAAGATATCTGGTACAACGTATACGGGCTCATTCATTTGGCTCACAAGGAACCAGCAGAAAGAAGCCCCGATAACAGATTGCAAGCATGTTATGTACAGTACAGAAAGTAGGTTGAGTCTGGAAGACACGGTCTTTTGGTTGGCCACAGTTGAGGTGTTGTCTTCTTGGATTGGTCCTGTTGAGCCGTCCGTCGTTCCTCCGGGTCTCGTCGGGCTGTTCTCAGTCACACAATGTTCGGCTAGGAAGGAGATTGTGTGTGTGCTTGTGTCTGCAAGTCAAGGCTGTGTCTCTTCCTCCCAATGTGTGGGTGTATGTCTTATCTGTGTGTCCTCGGCAGTTAGTGTGTGTATGTGTGTGTGTGTGTGGGAGCTATCCTGTAGGGGACCCAACATGCTTTACTGTGAAAATACGTTGCTATGTGTTGTCTCAGTTATAACAATGCAATAGCAGTAATGTCACCTACATAAGAATTAGCAGTCCTCTACAAATCCCTCTCTTCACTTCTCCCCAGAGACGTGACACAACCTAACTAGATTCTGATACAAAAGAAAACTTTTCCCAAAGGGGCTATGAAATAAGGCACGGTATTAAACAGAAATAGACATATATGCATTACTCCAAGCAAAAACGAAAACATAATCCAAAAAGGAAAAATAGCCTATACTAGGTAAGTCTATACGGAAATGGCCTACAAAGACCGCAATGCCCCCTCTTCCCATCCCAGATGGGACACGACATACAATGGAGAAGCTTAATCAATATAAGCAACTGGATCCCCCTCTTCCTACTCGGGCCTTAGATATAACTCTAGTAGTGAGTGAGCGAAATACATGGAATGCAGCAGCAGCCGCACAACACTAAAATGGCTGCAAAAACTGAAAGATGGGTCTCATGCTCCATACCGTTATCTCCCCACCTGGCTCCTGTTATCTAACAAAAGACCGCTTGTTCTCACAACACACGCTCTGAATGTGCCCTCCCTTCTGTATTTTTCCAGCATGAGAAAGTTCCATGGCCCTGATACTTTTAACAATGTTTCAAATCAGCTAGGTAGCATAACACATACATACCTCCACACAAGGCAACAGCAGATAATATTCAATCTTATATATGGCAATGGCTATAATGTAAAATAACCCCAAGGGTGTGAACACAAATTCAGCAATGAATCATATAACAGTTACAAAGTTTAAACTACCTTCATGTCAAAAGAGAACAGCTCATTCAAAAACTGAACAAAAGAAAATAGTGTGAAATTTAAGTCCCCCCTTTTGACACCCACTAGGGTGTCACTCATTATCCTTTATTTCAGCAGTCATAGCATTTCATTAAAATAATAAAAAGTTTATTATTAATAACAAGTGATATATGCCTTTGTTGTATGCTTTTGTTTCCCCCTTTTGTCACCCAGAAGGGTGTCACTTATCAAAAACAGGATGAAACTTTGTTATTGACATGTAAGATGTAGGATAAAACTTTGGTCATGGAAAACAGAGTAAAGAATTATTAGAAACCATCTGGTCCTCTCAGCTACTCCTATCCTGTACCAGGTGGGCTCCTTGCCACCCAGGGACTCCAAACCTTCACAACAGGGAGAACAAACATACTGGAAAGAAAACTGTTCTACAGTCTGAAAAAGTGAACATTCATAACCTCCACCAATATCATAATGTCCAAACAACAATCTAATGTGAAAATGTGGTCCTTCTGTAGCTCAGTTGGTAGAGCATGGCGCTTGTAACGCCAGGGTAGTGGGTTCGATTCCCGGGACCACCCATATGTAGAATGTATGCACACATGACTGTAAGTCGCTTTGGATAAAAGCGTCCGCTAAATGGCATATATTATTATTATTATTATAAAACCTATCATAAAAATGTATAACAAGGAACTGTGGTGGTGTAAAATCATTCTACTACCTCACCCACAGCATACCATGTGTCATCCTCAGTCAGTCCCATCCTCCCTGAAGCCTTCATCACATCTGTAACAGACTTCTTAAAACACGGTATGATGCAAGCAGCACATCAATAACAAATCACGGCACCAATGTAACAGTATAATTTTAAACCCGTCCCCTCGCCCATACCCGGGCGCGAACCAGGGACCTTCTGCACACATCGACAACAGTCACCCACGATGCATCGTTACCCATCGCTCCACAAAAGCCGCGGCCCTTGCAGAGCAAGGGGAACTACTACTTCAAGGTCTCAGAGCAAGTGACGTAACCGATTGAAACGCTATTTAGCGCGCACCGCTAACTAAGCTAGCCGTTTCACATCCGTTACACTCACCCCCCTTTTGACCTTCCTCCTTTTTCCGCAGCAACCAGTAATCCGGGTCAACAGCATCAATAACAAATAATACAAGAATTAGGGTCAGAAATCCAGTAACCATAATACCAGTGTACTTACCAAACCAGGCCAAGAGAACAGACTCCTCCACCCCCTCCGTGGACCTCATCTTAGCAGATAGTGCATCAAGCCCGCCCTAGATATCATCTGGACTGGTATTATTAGGAATATACGTGCAACATTGTTTACCGAACATCTTTCAGACGTCCCCCTGACTGGCAAGAAGCATATCCAAGGCAAGTCTATTCTGTCTGGAAACCCCAAATGTGGCCTCAAGCTGTTCAGACATACCAGTGAGTGCATCACGGGAGTAATTCACCAAACGCTGTTGATTATAGTAGATATAATTAATCCATGCAGTCTGTCTAGCATCCACTATGGCTGGACCCATAATAGGTAGTAAGTGCCAGAGTCCATCATTCCTACCCAAGGCCTGAAACTCATGAGGAACCCCCACTGGCACTCCCAACAGGTTGGTGTGTATGTCAACTACATCCTCTGTCCATGGAGCACTACGTCTATGTCTCCCATGGGATGGAATGTTTTCAGGTCCCCTGGTTACAGAACTCAGCAGCTGTTCAGCAGCAACATCAACAATGGTCAGTGGAATTATCACTGGTCAGACCACACGTATCTTGCCATTCTCCTCTAAGAATGGGTCTCAGCACTCTTTTTGGCTCCACACATCCACCTCACATCAGCCAGACCACTTAGTTTGGTTTAGGCCTGTAACTGGCCAAGTGGAATTAATGGTTATGTTACTACTGCAATCAGCTTCAGGCAATCTCCCATAATCAAAACCAGTCCCAGTTCCTAATTGATCAATAGCCGAATAGTCTCTAACATTAATTACCTGAATGGTATTTTTAACACAGTGGTGGTAGAGGAGTGTGTCCGGTTACCTCTGGTCTTGGCAGTACCTTAATAGAAAACACACCCATCATGTCTGTCCTCGTCCTTTGTAGTCCGAGGGTGTGAGTGCCTGCATCAGAGAGCTTAATATTTTTTATGGTTAGTAGGATTTCATCACCTTTACAAAGTTCAACATTGCTCCCAGGTTTCCCCATATCATGGAAAACCTATCTACCTTTGTGGGACCCTCTATGCTATAAGGATACCCTCTTCTCCAATCCTAGAACAGTCCGAAGTCGGTTATCATGTAATCTCTACTCTAACTTCCTGTCTACCCAGATCTAGGGATCTCTTATGTTCATTTTGGAACAAAATACACATCACTTAGCCAGAGCCAGACACATCCTCACTTCTATGAACAAAAACAGGGGTGATAGGACAGGTAGGGTTTACTTCATTCGAGAGTTAGCCCCCGGAATTCTGTTAATTCCAGTTCTTCTCCCGAACTCTGTTTATTGTCCGACAGTGAAAAAGTGTCTTACCCTTCCGCCGTGCGATATGAATCTGGGTAGCTCTTTCAGCTAGCTGTCACCAGGGTTCTTCTATGGTCCCCAAGCCTCTGGGACTGGATTGAGTGACTTCACCTGTAGTTCACCTGTAATGCATTAAAATCCTGGACATACAGGCTTGGTTAACAAACAATTTCTCATATGTTTTATCTGATTATATCTTTAACTTCTATGCCCAATTGTTAGCTTACATTTTTTTTAAATTATTAGTTTCTTATCCAATAGTCCCCATCCTATCCTAGACCACAATTTACCCATCCCCCTTTTGATACCTGGCTTTGCCCAGGTATCAACCTTACCTACTCTAAATAATGACTTAGGTAAGATTAGTATAGTATCCTTATGTTCTGACATCATCATGAAGGAGCGCCCCCTACATTTTCTACATGTCCAACTCTCCCCCCTGTCTCCACTCAGCAACTGCTATCTTTGCCTGTCCTGGCCCCCCCCTTTCCAAAAACCTCTCCTCTCTTCTCTCCAACTTTCAAGGTCTCTGCAGTGCGGGGGAGGGCACCTCCGTCTGCCTTTTCCCCCAGCTGTAAAATATCATGTCTCTGGGAACATGAAAATCCCCTTAACCCAAACGTTTACTACAAAAACAAAACCTAATAATTATGATAATCCCATCAAACTCAAATAATTTGTCTCGGTGTTTCATGTTTTATTCGTGTTTCTCCAAATTGTCTCCCCAAAAATACTTCTTAAATCCCCAGCCATTAGACACACACACAACTGTGTTAAATGTGCACTGTCCCTTTAACATAAAAACCTCAGCCTGCAATCCCCTCTGCGGGCCTTTCATTGTTCCCCATAATGAATACAGATTCTAATGTTAGTCTACCTTAACCTCCTGTTTAACCGGGAAGAACTTGTGTAAACTAATTAAAAGAACAAAATAAATCTACCTTATTTCTCAGCACTTGGTTAGAACACCACTCCCGTCTTACATCGACCACACCCGTCGCCCCGTACCTAGTGTATATCTTATCTATTACTCAGTGGCTCAATTAATGTTTATCGTAAGTATGTTCAGATGTTGATTATGTAATTCCACAATATTAGTATAGTTCAAACCTCATAATATAACTCTACACACAGAATTTTACGTCAATAGAGTTTAACACCTTTTCCAACAGTCATGCACACCCCCTCAATATTCTATGATATTACTCTCATCAGCAAGCCTGCGACTTTTTCAACATTCTCACCGGTACCAGCTCCAAATGAAATACCTAATGTACCACACTCGCTTGGTCCCCGACCTCATTCATACCGATATTAGTCCCCGACTGAATATCAAACATGCACACGATTTGAGTCTCACAAATCTTAATTTACGCCAGTAAACTTCAATTTACACCAGACACACACAAATCTTCATTCTCCCCAGCAAGCAGACCAGTAGGAGATGCAATAGCCCCACCTTCTGTCCATACTCTGTACAGCTACTCACCCCGTCTCCTCCACTCCTTATCCTCTCTGCCTTTATTGAATTCTAGAATGGACTTCAGCGTTCTCAACCTCTTTTCTATTTCCAACGACATTCCATGTACACTACAATACTGCCAACAACCCACGCCTTTACTAAAACCCAAGTGGTACCCTTTCCCTATGGCTAAATCGGCCCCCAATATGTCTAAAGTAAGAACTCAATTATGCACTGTGGGTCCCCTAGGGTATTAAGAAGTCTAGTGTCCCCCGGATTATCACCTTTACTTCACTACCCAATGTACTTCACACACTGTTATGCTGGTGAATGAGGACCCAAAAGCGATTTAACGAAAACAGAGTCTTTATTCCAGTTCTAGACAAAAGTGATAATCCTGGAAATTATCAAGGTGAAAACAAAACAGGAAAACTGAAATCCACTCGTCAGTAGAGAGGACTGACTGGAGACTCGACCACAGACTGCAGATTGCTTCGGGAAGGCACCGGCCGTAACAGACCTAGACACCTGCTCACACGCAGCATCTGAAGAAGGTAAAACACGACAGGGCGAGACAAGGACACAGAACAGTGAACATCATACAAGGATCCGACAAGGACAGAAGCGGAAAACAGAGGGAGAAATAGGAGCTCTAATCAGAGGGCAAAATAGGGGACAGGTGTGAAAAGAGTAAATGAGGTAGTTAGGAGAATGAGGAACAGCTGGGAGCAGGAACGGAACGATAGAGAGAAAGAGGGAAAGAACCTAATAAGACCAGCAGAGGGAAACGAATAGAAGGGAAGCACAGAGACAAGACATGATAACCAATGACAAAACATGACACACACACTTATGCTTTGTTAGGACCTTAGAGAGACCCTTTCCCGAAGGCTAAATCGGTCTCAAGTCCGAGTATTCAATTTAAATATCCGTCATTCACACTTGGCCCTGCCTAATGCATCACGTTCGCATCATACGACTTTCTATTCGCACTTTGGTGATCACTCGTTACTCACCACTCATACATGTAGTCCCAGACTATCCATTCAAGCTTTGGTGGCCACCCGTTACCCATCATTCATACACGTGGTAAGTGATCTCTGTTACCACCTACCAACCAGGCATACTAGTACATCCCATACACAATGCACCATTAAGTATGGTTGATCAATAATAAAATTGCAGTTGCCAATGGAGATATTACTTTCTCAACTATTTTCCAATCTCACACATCATAATAGTTTAAATTTAGTGACTTACATCAAACAGGTGTCTCACAAAACTAAATTTGGATAACTCCAATGTGCAGAACTTTAGTTTTTCACAACAGGTGTCTGCTTACCCTTTTTAGTTGACCGGTCAGGATTTGTGAGACACACCGTCCGACGACAGTACTGGCCAATCGGCTGGCACACCAATGTCCAGCGATGTCTTTTTACCAGATCACGTCGGGGTCACCATTTGTCATGTATTGTATGTTTTAGTAAATATATCAAACGTATCTAAAAACCCAAAACAGGGTACGCGGCAGTAATACAAAACTGGTTACCTATTAATGTTTACACACGGGACACAGCTCCTCCGTGGAATAAAATGATTTAATTTACCTCCTTGACCGTACACAACGCGTCAACAGGACACGGGGCACACAGCTCTTCCGTGGAATCAAATGATTTAATTTTTTAAAAATCCAGGGCACACAGCTCTTCCGTATTCTCTAATTATTCGACACGGGGTACACAACTCTTCCGTGGAAATTTAATTTTTAAATACAGGGCACACAGCTCTTCCGTATTCTCTAATTATTCTACACGGGGTACACAACTCTTCCGTGGAAATTTAATTAAATCTATCCCCTACTGTATTACGGCCGCTACCGGGTTTAATGGATAGATTTAATACCACATATTTTTACTTCACTATCGTTAACTTGTCATTCGTGTATATAAATTTAGTCAAGAATTCATACTCACTCGGTCATACTGATCAAAATTTGGATAGACTATACGACAATATGCAAAGTTTGATTTAACAGGTTTTGCTTACCTTGTTTAAGGTCGACCCTTGTGATCAGTTTCCCGAGTTGAGCAGAATTGTTGTCCTCCCCCCGAATGTCTTCACCTGTCCTCCGGGAACCGTCTCTTCACCAACTCCCCCCCCCCCCCCCCACACCCACATCTACCACTCTGGACTGGGCCGTTAGTTAACCATCCTCTTGCTACCATTTTCGTTGATAATGGGATATGTAGATAGGGCGAGTCGGTCAAGGATCGATTCGGACAAGGTGGTCAATTATGTGACAAGCGACAGTTTATTCAGAGTAAAGATATCTGGTACAATGTATACGGGCTCATTCATTTGGCTCACAAGGAACCAGCAGAAAGAAGCCCCGATAACAGATTGCAAGCATGTTATGTACAGTACAGAAAGTAGGTTGAGTCTGGAAGTCACAGTCTTTTGGTTGGCCACAGTTGAGGTGTTGTCTTCTTGGATTGGTCCTGTTGAGCCGTCCGTCGTTCCTCCGGGTCTCGTCGGGCTGTTCTCAGTCACACAATGTTCGGCTAGGAAGGAGATTGTGTGTGTGTGCTTGTGTCTGCAAGTCAAGGCTGTGTCTCTTCCTCCCAATGTGTGGGTGTATGTCTTATCTGTGTGTCCTCGGCAGTGAGTGTGTGTATGTGTGTGTGTGTGTGGGAGCTATCCTGTAGGGGACCCAACATGCTTTACTGTGAAAATACGTTGCTATGTGTTGTCTCAGTTATAACAATGCAATAGCAGTAATGTCACCTACATAAGAATTAGCAGTCCTCTACACTACACTACATAACCGCCACAAGAGACCCAATGTCTTTATTTTAACTACCTAACATTACCTAGATAGGTAGCTAGCTAAAGCTAGATATGCAAATTGTTGACACAATCATGTTTGGCTTGTAGATTACAACTTTAGCTAGCTAGGTGGTCAACAGCATTTTCGGCCCAGTACCCCCCCCCCAAAAAAATACATCTAGCTATACACTTTAGTACAGTAACATCACACAAACATGTATTTCTCAGGGAGAAACTGATGGAGAAATGTTGGTAGACTATGGATAAAAAAATGTATGGCCCATAGTCTTTTTTTCCCCATCTGTCTCACACACAGGGCAGCAGTGCTCCTTTTCCTCACACAGGCCAGCCACCCTTCAACCGTCCTTCTCCCCCGACAGGTGACACTACAACTGCAAGTCAGAAGCAAAACGCTTTTCAGCTTCAAGCCAGTGGAATGCCGACTCCCTCTCGCCATTTATTTGTATATATTTATTGATTTTATTGTTTAAAGGTCGACTTTGGGGAAAACCTAAAGAAAACAGCTTTTCTTCCCCTTTCCCTTTAAACTGTATAATTGATCAATGCACCAACATACCAGGTCATTTAAAGGGAAACTTCACTGCTAGATACTATTTGGGGTGTTTTTCCAGTCTCCCTACATAATTATGAGTGATGAGAGCATAGCCGCAGGAAGTAGGGGTGTAGGACTGAAGCACCCCTTTTACAATTAGTGTGTCCTTTGTGATTCACAGATTGCACCATCACGCAATCACGGGAGTAGATATGGTTATCCTTGTTCAATAGGGCCTTTGGACTGGTCTCAACAATGTTCATAGCTGCCAGGATATTGTAGAATATCTAGGTTGATGGAAGCCATACTTCCTTGTTCCCACACTCGAAGGCAGGATTTTCAAAACTAGGGCAGTACTAGTTTACAGGTTCATGGGAGCTATGTTACAGTGCACTGTCTATCCGAGACTGCTAAATAATAAGCTACAATGACTGCTTCTGATGATTCCTTTTGCTGATTATCCCGCACACCTGTCACCATCGTCTCGCACACCTACGCCTCATGACACTCACCTGGACTCCATCACCTCCTTGATTATCTTCCCTATATCTGTCACGACCCTTGGTTCTTTCCTCAGGTGTTATTGACTCTGTTTTCATGTCGGTGCATTGTTTGTGTTTCATGTTCATTGTTTCTTTTATTTATTAAAACACTCACTCCCTGAACTTGCTTCCGGACTCTCAGCGCACTCGTTACGGAATAACACCTCACCTAACAGAAGCATCAGGGAGTGTTTTATTATTTTATTTTTTGTGTCTCTACTGCACCTGCTGTCTCTAACTCTGAATGATTGGCTATGAAAAGCCAACTGAAATTTACTCCTGAGGTTGCTGACCTGTTGCACCCTCTACAACCACTGTGACACTTATTATTTGACCCTGATGGTTATCTATGACCGTTTGAACACCTTGGCCATGTACTGTTATAATCTCCACCCGGCACAGCCAGAAGAGGACTGGCCACCCCTCAGAGCCTGGTTCTTCTCCAGGTTTCTTCCTAGGTTCCTGCCTTTCTAGGGAGTTTTTCCTAGCCACCGTGCTTCTACATCTGCATTGCTTGCTGATTGGGGTATTAGGCTGGGTTTCTGTATAGCCCTTTGACATCGGCTGATGTAAAAACAGCTTTAAAAATAAAATGATTTGGGTTTATACCCATTTTTTTTCCCTTTAACCTAAAAATGAGCTTTTTCAAAATATAACTTCACAGACATATGAAGAACCATCAGGAAGCTAGGCACATTAGGAGTACCCTATCAACCAACAGAGGAGACAGCAGGGAGATTACTACCACCTGGTTGCTGAACTTTGTCTAGATGGAGCACGCCATCACCAGTACTTTAGAATGAGCCAAGAGCAAATTAACAATATTCTGTCTACAATTGGGCCAGAGCTCAGAATGCAGATTACAAGGTACAAGGCAGCTACTGAGCCACAGAAAAGTCTTTTTTTACGTAAGTAAATCGTCCGTGTCTGTATATGAACCTGTTTTTCTTCTTTTCTTGTTGGGTTAAAGTTATTTTGTGAGGTGTTCGGATCTTTCATTGAAGGAGTATGTTGTTCCTTCATAGCGTAAAGCTGTTGGTACTTGTCGATTTCCCTCAGGATCTCCTTAGTGTCCAGATTGGCTCTTTACTCCAGCCAGTTTTTTTACGAAAAGATAACAATGAGTCTTTCCCACGACGACAGGTGGCTATAGTACAACCAGTTAGCACTCGAGGAATACACGCAAAAAAAGGAACACAAACTTCCAATCCCAGCCGTAAAGGCTAACCTTGTGGAATCCTTAGAAACAAAACTTTAGTTCAGATTAAAATCAATTTAATGAAAATGTTTTGATGTTAACAACAACCCGACAGTACAGAGTCCTGTTGCGCACTCTGATGACGTCTCTGTGACGTATCACTGTATTAAAACAATATTAACTTATTCAATATATACTTACCATCTATACTTGGTATAAATACTTAGTATCTATATGATCTTTGTCACATTCTGACCTTTATTTCCTTTGTTTTGTATTTATTTAGTATGGTCAGGGCGTGAGTTGGGGTGGGCAGTCTGTTTGTTTTCTATGATTTGGGGATTTGTATGTTTCGGCCTAGTGTGGTTCTCAATTAGAGACAGGTGTCATTAGTTGTCTCTGATTGAGAATCATACTTAGGTAGCCTGGGTTTCACTGTGTGTTTGTGGGTGATTGTTCCTGTCTCTGTGTTTTGCACCAGATAGGACTGTTTTAGGTTTTCGCACATTTGTTGTTTTTGTTAGTTATCTCATGTGTAGTGTCTGTATAAATTAAAGAACATGAACAACCACGCTGCATTTTGGTCCGCCTCTACTTCACCTAAAGAAAACCGTTACAATGTTCAATCTTCAACACTCAAAGTTTTTGCATCACTCTTTTACTTTACATTACAAATTGAAATAGAAAAACAACATTCATGGGTGCCTGACTGTCTGAAATTGGGGGTGCAAAAAACAATGAATGAATTAAACATTTAAAAATATTTGTTTGTTTTTAATAACTATTTCCTGAAATTCAACACAGTTTCTTCACAGGGGGAATCCATATTTTATGAACAGAACACAACAGTTTTTCTTAGCTACTGCCACAATAAATTATATTGAACTCAAGTACTTGAATGAAAAAAATGTGATATTTTTAGAACACAAGACCTTAAGAAAATATGTCCACATTTATCTAGGCCTGTATGCCAACAGTTCGCAATAATTGTCTCATTTATGATAACCATTACAGGTAACAATTCTTAACTGCTAAATTGCCCCATATATATTCAGTCAGTATAAATGGCAGTAGCAGATCGCAAAGTAGCCTGTGGAAAATGGAAAATAGACTGGACGCAATTATTCGAAAACTGCAGCTCGTTGGTGGAACAAGTATTTCCATACTTTAATAATTTAGAATGTTATAAAACGGTCTTAATTTGGCAAGGAATGTAGCTTGTGTATCCCACCAGTTAGATATGTTTTTATTTGTGACTCGTTTCAGGAAACTAGGCATATGTCACAGGAGAGACATTTTAACATAAAAAAAATTTGGGGGGCAGAAATGCCTTCTGGAATATGTGTTCTTTCATGTGCCTTAATAACAAACTTGTATTGTATCCGTGAATACAATTCTTAAATGATGTGCCCATCTGGTTTAGTCACAGAAAAAGTCAGGAACCTTCCCGATAGCCATGATCTACAAACAAAACTGAGTTAAATGGTTCCAGTCTGCAGTGGAGCATTCATCCATGTAAGAGTCTAGCTACATTTTCAGATATTATGCGTTTCTGTCATGCTGGTGATAGAGGACCCAAAAGCGACTTAACAGAAACAGAGTTTATTCAAGTCCAAACAGGGAATAACAGAAATCCTCTAGTCTGTAGAGGGGAATAACAGGAGAAGCGGCCACAGACTGCAGGTCGCTTCGGGTAGGCGCAGGCCGTAGTTGACAGAGACACCTGCTCACACGCAGCATCTGATGAAGGCAAAAAACACGACAGGACAGGGCGATACACAATCACAGCAAAAACACGACAGGACAGGGCGAAACGCAATCACAGCATGGTGAATACTAAACAAGGAACCGACGGGACAGGAACGGAACACAAAGGAATAAATAGGGACTCTAATCAGGGGAAAGGATCGGGAACAGGTGTGGGAAGACTAAATGATGATTAGGGGAATAGGAACAGCTGGGAGCAGGAACGGAACGATAGAGAGAAGAGAGAGCGAGAGAGTGAGAGAGGGAGGGGGAGAGAGAGGGATAGAAAGAGGGAAAGAACCAAATAAGACCAGCAGAGGGAAACGAATAGAATGGGGAGCACAGGGACAAGACATGATAATAAATGACAAACATGACAGTACCCCCACTCACCGAGCGCCTCCTGGCGCACTCGAGGAGGAATCCTGGCGGCAACGGAGGAAATCATCGATGAGTGAACGGTCCAGCACGTCCCGAGACGGAACCCAACTCCTCTCCTCAGGACCGTAACCCTCCCAATCCACTAAGTATTGGTGACCCCGTCCCCGAGAACGCATGTCCATGATCTTATGTACCTTGTAAATAGGTGCGCTCTCGACAAGGACGGGAGGGGGGAGGGAAGACGAACGGGGTGCGAAGAAAGGGCTTAACACAGGAGACATGGAAGACAGGATGGACGCGACGAAGATGTCGCGGAAGAAGCAGTCGCACAGCGACAGGATTGACGACCTGGGAGACACGGAACGGACCAATGAACCGCGGAGTCAACTTACGAGAAGCTGTCGTAAGAGGAAGGTTGCGAGTGGAAAGCCACACTCTCTGGCCGCAACAATACCTTGGACTCTTAATCCTGCGTTTATTGGCGGCTCTCACAGTCTTCCCCGCAGACAAAGGCAGACCGGTAGTGAAGCCTAAGGCGATGTGAGACCATGGTCGAGAAGGAATGGGGAGCGGTCTGAGACGACCGGCAGGAGGAGAGTTACCCGACTTAGTCTGCGCGCAGTCCGAACAAGCAGCCACGAAACGGCGCGTGTCACGCTCCTGAGTCGGCCACCAAAAGCGCTGGCGAATAGACGCAAGAGTGCCTCGAACACCGGGATGACCAGCTAACTTGGCAGAGTGAGCCCACTGAAGAACAGCCAGACGAGTGGAAACAGGAACGAAAAGGAGGTTACTAGGACAAGCGCGCGGCGACGCAGTGTGCGTGAGTGCTTGCTTAACCTGTCTTTCAATTCCCCAGACTGTTAACCTGACAACACGCCCATAAGGAAGAATCCCCTCGGGATCAGTAGAAGCCACAGAAGAACTAAACAGACGGGATAAGGCATCAGGCTTGGTGTTCTTGCTACCCGGACGGTAAGAAATCACAAACTCGAAACGAGCGAAAAACAACGCCCAACGAGCTTGACGGGCATTAAGTCGTTTGGCAGAACGGATGTACTCAAGGTTCTTATGGTCTGTCCAAACGACAAAAGGAACGGTCGCCCCCTCCAACCACTGTCGCCATTCGCCTAGGGCTAAGCGGATGGCGAGCAGTTCACGGTTACCCACATCATAGTTGCGCTCAGATGGCGACAGGCGATGAGAAAAATAAGCGCAAGGATGAACCTTATCGTCAGACTGGAAGCGCTGGGATAGAATGGCTCCCACGCCTACCTCTGAAGCGTCAACCTCGACAATGAATTGTCTAGTGACGTCAGGAGTAACGAGGATAGGAGCGGACGTAAAACGTTCTTTTAGAAGATCAAAAGCTCCCTGGGCGGAACCGGACCACTTAAAACACGTCTTGACAGAAGAAAGAGCTGTGAGAGGAGCAGCAACTTGACCGAAATTACGAATGAAACGCCGATAGAAATTAGCGAAACCTAAAAAGCGCTGCAACTCGACACGTGACCTTGGAACGGGCCAATCACTGACAGCTTGGACCTTAGCGGAATCCATCTGAATGCCTTCAGCGGAAATAACGGAACCGAGAAAAGTAACGGAGGAGACATGAAAAGAGCACTTCTCAGCCTTTACGTAGAGACAATTCTCTAAAAGGCGCTGTAGAACACGTCGAACGTGCTGAACATGAATCTCGAGTGACGGAGAAAAAATCAGGATATCGTCAAGATAGACAAAAACAAAGATGTTCAGCATGTCTCTCAGAACATCATTAACTAATGCCTGAAAAACAGCTGGCGCATTGGCGAGACCGAACGGCAGAACCCGGTACTCAAAATGCCCTAACGGAGTGTTAAACGCCGTTTTCCACTCGTCCCCCTCTCTGATGCGCACGAGATGGTAAGCGTTACGAAGGTCCAACTTAGTAAAGCACCTGGCTCCCTGCAGAATCTCGAAGGCTGATGACATAAGGGGAAGCGGATAACGATTCTTAACCGTTATGTCATTCAGCCCTCGATAATCCACGCAGGGGCGCAGAGTACCGTCCTTCTTCTTAACAAAAAGAACCCCGCCCCGGCCGGAGAAGAAGAAGGCACTATGGTACCGGCGTCAAGAGACACAGACAAATAATCCTCGAGAGCCTTACGTTCGGGAGCCGACAGAGAGTATAGTCTACCTCGAGGAGGAGTGGTCCCCGGAAGGAGATCAATACTACAATCATACGACCGGTGAGGAGGAAGGGAGTTGGCTCGGGACTGACTGAAGACCGTGCGCAGATCATGATATTCCTCCGGCACTCCTGTCAAATCGCCAGGTTCCTCCTGAGAAGTAGGGACAGAAGAAACGGGAGGGATGGCAGACATTAAACACTTCACATGACAAGAAACGTTCCAGGATAGGATAGAATTACTAGACCAATTAATAGAAGGATTATGACATACTAGCCAGGGATGACCCAAAACAACAGGTGTAAACGGTGAACGGAAAATCAAAAAGAAATAGTCTCACTGTGGTTACCAGATACTGTGAGAGTTAAAGGTAGTGTCTCAAATTTGATACTGGGAAGATGACTACCATCTAAGGCAAACATGGGCGTAGGCTTGTCTAACGGTCTGAAAGGAATGTTATGTTTCCGAACCCATGCTTCGTCCATGAAACAACCCTCAGCCCCAGAGTCAATCAAGGCACTGCATGTAGCACCCGAACCGGTCCAGCGTAGATGGACCGACATAGTAGTACAAGATCTAGATGAAGAGACCTGAGTAGTAGCGCTCACCAGTAGCCCTCCGCTTACTGATGGGCTCTGGCCTCTTACTGGACATGAATTAACAAAATGTCCAGCAACTCCGCAATAGAGGCACAGGCGGTTGGTGATCCTCCGTTCCCTCTCCTTAGTCGAGATGCGAATCCCTCCCAGCTGCATGGGCTCAGTCTCAAAGCCAGAGGAGGGAGATGGTTGCGATGCGGAGCAGGGAAACACCGTTGATGCGAGCTCTCTTCCACGAGCCCGGTGACGAAGATCTACCCGTCGTTCTATGCGGATGGCGAGAGCAATCAAAGAGTCCACATCTGAAGGAACCTCCCGGGAGAGAATCTCATCCTTAACCACTGCGTGGAGTCCCTCCAGAAAACGAGCGAGCAGCGCCGGCTCGTTCCACTCACTAGAGGCAGCAAGAGTGCGAAACTCAATAGAATAATCCGTTATGGACCGTTCACCTTGGCATAAGGAAGCCAGGGCCCTAGAAGCCTCCCTACCAAAAACTGAACGGTCAAAAACCCGAATCATCTCCTCTTTAAAGTTCTGGAACTTGTTAGAGCAATCAGCCCTTGCCTCCCAGATAGCTGTGCCCCATTCTCGAGCCCGGCCAGTAAGGAGTGAAATGACGTAAGCAACCCGAGCTCTCTCTCTAGAGTATGTGTTGGGTTGGAGAGAGAACACAATCTCACACTGCGTGAGAAAGGAGCGGCACTCAGTGGGCTGCCCGGAGTAGCAAGGTGGGTTATTAACCCTAGGTTCTGGAGGCTCGGCAGGCCAGGAAGTAACAGGTGGCACGAGACGTAGACTCTGGAACTGTCCAGAGAGGTCGGAAACCTGAGCGGCCAGGTTCTCCACGGCATGGCGAGCAGCAGACAATTCCTGCTCGTGTCTGCCGAGCATGGCTCCTTGGATCTTGACGGCAGTGTAACGAGCGTCTGAAGTCGCTGGGTCCATTCCTTGGTCGGTTCCTTCTGTCATGCTGGTGATAGAGGACCCAAAAGCGACTTAACAGAAACAGAGTTTATTCAAGTCCAAACAGGGAATAACAGAAATCCTCTAGTCTGTAGAGGGGAATAACAGGAGAAGCGGCCACAGACTGCAGGTCGCCGGGTAGGCGCAGGCCGTAGTTGACAGAGACACCTGCTCACACGCAGCATCTGATGAAGGCAAAAAACACGACAGGACAGGGCGATACACAATCACAGCAAAAACACGACAGGACAGGGCGAAACGCAATCACAGCATGGTGAATACTAAACAAGGAACCGACGGGACAGGAACGGAACACAAAGGAATAAATAGGGACTCTAATCAGGGGAAAGGATCGGGAACAGGTGTGGGAAGACTAAATGATGATTAGGGGAATAGGAACAGCTGGGAGCAGGAACGGAACGATAGAGAGAAGAGAGAGCGAGAGAGTGAGAGAGGGAGGGGGAGAGAGAGGGATAGAAAGAGGGAAAGAACCAAATAAGACCAGCAGAGGGAAACGAATAGAATGGGGAGCACAGGGACAAGACATGATAATAAATGACAAACATGACAGTTTCAAATTCATTTTTATTGCAAGTTAAAGCATACTGTTCGGTAGCTAGCGATGATTTGTGTGGTAATATTATTCAAATCCAAAATACATTTGCATTGATAGTTATAGCCTATTGTTAGCTAGGTAACATTAGACCTAGTTGTTAGCTTTAGCGACCTGCAGATTCATACTACAGCTATGACAATGTTTTATTGGTAGCTAATTTTCCCCCCAACATTGGACACCCCCTAACTTCGGACACTCTCTAGTGGTTAGAGGATAAAATCACCTCGAGCTCAACATTTAAATGGCCTGGAAAATAACGGTACGTTTGCGACTAAAGACACCCTTCTAGCTATCTGACTACCAATTTTTATTGCCGTTTATGTAAGTTAAGTTAGGCTTTGAGAGTTTTCAAAAAAGTAATATATATACACATTTTGTGGGACACACTGTATATTGTAAAATTCTAAAAGTTGACAGGCAAGTCATTTTTTTTTTACTGGAAGGTTAGCCAACTAGTCAACTATCTAGTAAACACTTCGGATACGAGGTTGGTGTCTCTTTTTTGAACAGAATTAAACTGATATACCTTGTAATTTAAAAAATAGTAAGGTGGCCAATAACTGGGACCGTATGCCGATAATACGGGACATATTTATTTTGCAAAACCGCTTATCAAAAAGTTGATAGTAGTAGTATTTCCTATTAATTGCTAACCCATTAGCTAACATTTTTACAACACCAATAATCACAAAACATTGATGGTTTGATCACAAGATAACACTGTTGGAGGTAATATATTTTTTAAACGCTGTTGAATATGCCAATAATACGGGGAGCTACACTAGTAGTATGACTTGGGATTATCCCGGTTCATTGTTCAGCTAGCTAGCTGCTGTCCATGTTTAAACAAAAGACTCAACTTTGCCAGATGATTACATGATCCATCAAGTTAGCCAGGTGTTTCTGGGGATGATTACGGCCATCAATTGTATTTCATGAACATGAGTACAATACCGGTTAAAGGTTTTAGAACACCAACTCATTCAAGGGTTGTTTAAAAAAAAACTATTTTCTACATTGTAAAATAATATTTGAAGACATCAAAACTATGGAATCATGTAGTAACCAAAAAAGTGTTAAACAAATAAAAATATATTTTATATTTGAGGTTCTTCAATTAGCCACCCTTTGCCTTGATGATAGCTTTGCACACTCTTGGTATGCTCTCAAATGGCTTCACCTGGAATGCTTTTCCAACAGTCTTGAAGAAGCTCCCACATATGCTGAGCACTTGTTGGCGGCTTTTCCTTTGCAGTCCGACTCATCCCAAACCATCTCAATTTGGTTGAGGTTGGAGGATTGTGGAGGCCAGGTCATCTGATGCAGCACTTCATTACTCTAATTATTGGTAAAATAGTCCTTACACAGTCTGGAGGTGTGTTGGGTTATTGTTATTGTCCTGTAGAAAAACAAATGGTAGTCCCACCAAGCCCAAACCAGATGGAATGACATATTGCTGCAGAATGCTATGGTAGCCATGCTGGTTAAGTGTGCCTTGAATTTAAAAAAAATACACAGACAGTGTCACCAGCAAAGCACACCCACACTATAACACCTCCTCCGCCATGCTTTACAGTGGGAAATACACATGTGGAGATCATCCGTTCACCTACACCGCATCTCACAAAGACACAGTGGTTGGAACCAAAAATCTCCAATTTGGATTCCAGACCAAAGGACAAATGTCCATTGCTCGTGTTTCTTGTCCTTTATAAGTGGTTTCTTTTCAGTAATTTGACCATGAAGACCTGACTCACACAGTCTCCTCTGAACAGTTGATGCTGAGATATGTCTGTTACTTGAACTCTGTGAAGCATTTATTCAGCCTGCAATTTCTGAGGCTGGTAACTCTAATGAACTCTTATACAGACATCGTACACACTCTCACTATATCACATCCAATATCATACACATCAACCTACTCAGATTTGCTACACACATAATATCTTGTCTCAATGTTCTAACATCTGTGGCATTGGCTCACAGGCAAACAGGAAAGGGGAAAAAAACGAATATTGCTGGAACCAATTTCTTCAATTCTAAATATCAGACATTTGAAAGCTCTAGTTTTGACCTTCATAATACCTCTGATGGCAGTAACTTTACAAGCACTAATTATGGTCAATTTAGACTGAGAATAGTATCTAGTTATGGTAAGGGGTGATATAAGTATAGCCAGTTATAATTGTAACGGTTTAGCAGATTATAAAAGAAGATCAGTCTTTACATGGCTAAAGGAAAAGGAATATAACATATACTGTTAACAGGAAACTCACTCTAGTTGTGTGGAAAAGGGTGGATGAATAATTTTCTGTCATGGACAAAGGAACTCAAAGGGTGTGATGATATTAATTAACAAAAATGTTGATCTGACTGTGCAAATATAGTCAGGAATGATTCGCAAGGAAGGTGGATCCTTTTGAATATGAAAGTGGACAAAAATACATTTGGCTCATCAATCTACATGGTCCAAATCAGGAATATCCAGACTTCTTTCAAAACATTTATACCAATTTATTGAACTTAACAGACCAGAAATGATCTAATTGTTATGGTAGGAGACTATAACAGTGTTGAGTACCTCAATGGACCGTAAAGGTAATCACTCTACAAACTATCATCACCTTAATTAAGGAAATCACAAATATTATGGACACATTAGAAATGGTGGATATTTGGAGACTAAAAAACCTAGTGAGTGAGATATACATAGTATATACATAGCCTAGTGAGATATACATGGAGAATTAATCAAGCTAGTCGTCTTGACTACTTTCTTGTCTCTTTCTCTCTTGCATCAAAGGTTTAAAAAGTTTTAATAGCAGACAGAATGCGGTCGGATCATCATCTAATTGGCATTCACATAACACTTATAGATTTTCCACATGGACGGGGATATTGGAAATTTAATCAAAGTTTAATAGAGGACTTAGGGGTGTACTCACTTTTGTTGCCAGCGGTTTAGACATTAATGGCTGTGTGTTGAGTTATTTTGAGTGGACAGCTAATTTACACTGTTATACAAGCTGTACACTCACTACTTTACATGGTAGCAAAGTGTAATTTCTTCAGTGTTGTCACATGAAAAGATATACTCAAAAATTTACAAAAATGTGAGGGTGTACTCACTTTTGTGATATACTGAACATAGTGCCAGACATGCACAAAAACATATACAGTTGGCATTGCTGTTATGATTTTAGTTGTCCTTGATGTCCTTTGTTTTAAATGTATTGTTTAGTGTTATTTTTTATTTTTTGCATTGTTGTTTGCTGTTTTCTTCTGTCTTTTCCTTTTTTTTCTTTAGTTCATTCTCTTGATTGTTGGTACATTGGGGGGTTCTTGGGGGTGGGCAATGGAATTAATTGTATTTTTTATTTTTATTTTTTATTCCTGGTGGGACTGTGGCAGGGGTCTCGAATGGTTGAGGGACAGCTATTGGGGAACTGTGGGGGGATCTTGCAGTGTTCGGGTTCACGTTTTTTGGCCTGGTGGTAGATCGGTCAACATGCCCTTGAGCAGGGCATTGACCCTGGATGCTTCTGTGTGTCGCTCTGAATGGGAATGTGTTGGATGACTGGTGTGGTGTAGTTATTGAGCGGCTTCACTGAAAGTATATTGTATGTTTCGAATATTCAATAATTAATACAAAATAAACTCGAATATGAACATATCCTCTGCAGCAGAGGTAACTCTGGGTCCTCATGAGAGCCAGTTTCATCATAGCGCTTGATGGTTTTTGTGACTGCACTTGAAGAAACTTTCAAAGTTCTTGAAATGTTCCGTATTGACTGACCTTCATGTCTTAAAGTAATGATGGACTGTAATTTTTATTTGCTTATTTTAGCTGTTATTGCCATAATATGGGCTTATTACCAAATAGGGCTATCTTCTGTATACCCCCTACCTTGTCACAACACAACTGATTGGCTCAAACGCTTTAAGCAGGAAAGAGATTTGAAAAATTTACTTTTAAGAAGGCACACCTGGAAATTGAAATACATTCCAGGTGACTACCTCATGAAGCTGGTTGAGAAAATACCAAGAGTTTGCAAAGCTATCACCAAGGCAACATGTGGCTATTTGAAGAATCTCAAATTTTAAATATATTTAGATTTGTTTAACACTTTTTTGGTTACTACATGATTCTATATGTGTTATTTCATAGTTTTGATGTCTTCGCTATTATTCTACAATGTAGAAAATAGTAAAAAATAAAGAAATAACATTGAATGAGTAGGTGTTCTAAAACTTTTGAACGGTAGTGTACTGTACACTTCTAGACAACTGTGACCCATCCACTTAGCTAGATGTGGCTTGGGGGTGGTTATAAAATTTCTTTCACATGCCCCATGAATTTTGTCAAGTATGTCGGGTAAGTGTCATCTAATAAAATGTTTAATATGTATAATATATTTTTATCTGGATTTGACATTGCTACTATGCACGTAATCATTTCACGGTACAGTTAACACCTTCTGTATCCTGTGCATTTGACACATTTTATTTGATATAGTGTTTGTTTACCAGAGACGGTAATGTGAAGAACTGCACCAAGTCAGATTAGGATATAGGCCAAGGACTAGATAGTGTATTTTTAACTGGAATTGTTCCTTATTGTAGACAACTACTTTGACCAATTTTATTGTTGAAATCTTTGGTTGTTTACTAAACTACTCACTCTGTTTAGCACACAGTCTCATGTGAATCCTTAAAGAGACAGGTGGGGTTAAGGTTTAAGAGAGTGTGAACAATGTTGAATGGGTGTAGACAAAGAAGGGCTTCAAGGGCCATTTTCTCAAAAGTGGGGTTGCAAGTTTATCAACTTTCAAAGCAGAATTGATTTCCCATTGTTCCATTTCTATCCCTGTGTGTCTACTTTTATCCAAAACACAATTTCAAATTTTGCTACATAAGTCGGTCAGTCACATTTGTCTAAACATCAGACTTACCATGGTTACTCCATGGATACAGTTGAAGTCGGAAGTTTACATACAATTAGGTTGGAGTCATTAAAACTAACTTAGTTTTGGCAAGTCGGTTAGGACATCTACTTTTTGTTTACAGACAGATTATTTCACTTAAAGTTCACTGTATCACAATCCCAGTGGGTTAGAAGTTTACATACACTAAGTTGACTGTGCCTTTAAACTGCTTGGAAAATTCCAGAAAATTATGTCATGGCTTTAGAAGCTTCTGATAGGCTAATTCAAATCAAATGTATTTATATAGCCCATCAGCTGATATCTCAAAGTGCTGTACAGAAACCCAAACTAAAACCCCAAACAGCAAGCAATGCAGGTGTAGAAGCACGGTGGCTAGGAAAAACTCCCTAGAAAGGCCAAAACCTACGAAGAAACCTAGAGAGGAACCAAGCTATGAGGGGTAGCCAGTCCTTTTCTGGCTGTGCCGGGTGGAGATTATAACAGAACATGGCCAAGATGTTCAAATGTTCATAAATGACCAGCATGGTCAAAAAATAGTAATCACAGGCAGAACAGTTTAAACTGGAGCAGCAGCACGGCCAGGTGGACTGAGGAAAGCAAGGAGTCATCATGCCAGGTAGTCCTGAGGCATGGTCCTAGGGCTCAGGTCCTCCGAGAGAGAGAAAGAAAGAGAGAATGAGAAAGCGTACTTAAATTCACACAGGACACCGGATAAGACAGGAGAAGTACTTCAGATATAACAAACTGACCCTAGCCCCCCGACACATAAACTACTGCAGCATAAATACTGGAGGCTGAGACAGAAGGAGTCGGGAGACACTGTGGCCCCATCCGATGATACCCCCGGACAGGGCCAAACAGGAAGGATATAACCCCACCCACTTTGCTAAAGCACAGCCCCCACACCACTAGAGGGATAACTTCAACCACCAACTTACCATCCTGAGACAAGGCCGAGTATAGCCCACAAGATCTCCGCCACGGCATAACCCAAGGGGGGGGCACCAACCCAGACAGGAAGATCACATCAGTGACTCAACCCACTCAAGTGAAGCACCCCTCCTAGGGACGGCATGAAAGAGCACCAGTAAGCCAGTGACTCAGCCTCTGTAATTGGGTTAGAGGCAGAGAATCCCAGTGGAAAGAGGGGAACCGGCCATCATATGAGTCAATTGGAGGTGTACCTGTGGATGTATTTCAAGGCCTACCTTTCATATCAGTGCCTCTTTGCTTAACATCATGGGAAAATCAAAAGAAATCAGCCAAGACCTCCGAAAAAAAATGTGGACCTCCACAAGGTCTGGTTCATCCTTGGGAGCAATTTCCAAACGCCTCAAGTTACCACGTTCATCTGTACAAACAATAGTACCCAAGTATAAACACCATGGGACCACGCAGCCGCCATACCGCTCTGGAAGGAGACACGTTCTATCTCCTAGAGACAAACGTACTTTGGTGTAAAAAGTGCAAATCAATCCCAGAACAACAGCAAAGGACCTTGTGAAGATGCTGGAGGTACAAAAGTACAGGTACAAAAGTATCTATGTCCACAGTAAAACGAGTCCAATATCAACATAACCTGAAAGGTCGCTCAGCAAGGAAGAAGCCGCTGCTCCAAACCCACCATAAAAAAGCCAGACTATGGTTTGCAACTGCACATGGTGACAAAGATCATACTTTTTGGAGAAATGTCCTCTGGTCCGATGAAACAAAAATAGAACTGTTTGGCCATAATGACCATCGTTATGTTTGGAGGGAAAAGGGGGAGGCTTGCAAGCCGAAGAACACCATCCCAACCGTGAGCACGGGGGTGGCAGCATCATGTTGTGGGTGTGCTTTGCTGCAGGAGGGACTGGTGCACTTCACAAAATAGATGGCATCATGAGGGAGGAACATTATGTGGATATATTGAAGCAACATCTCAAGACATCAGTCAGGAAGTTAAAGCTTGGGTCTTCCAAATGGACAATGACCCCAAGCATACTTCCAAAGTTGTGGCAAAATGACTTAAGGATAGCAAAGTCAAGGTACTGGAGTGTCCATCACAAAGCCCTGACCTCAATCCTATAGAACATTTGTGAGCAGAACTGAAAAAAGTGTGTGCGAGCAAGGAAGCCTTCAAACCTGCCTGAGTTACACCAGTTCTGTCAGAAGTAATGGGCCAAAATTCACCCAACTTATTGTGGGAAGCTTATGGAAGGCTACCTGAAACTTTGACCCAAGTTAAACAATTTAAAGGCAATGCTACCAAATACTAATTGAGTGTATGTAAACCTCTGACCCACTGGGAATGTGATGAAATAAATGAAAGCTGAAATAAATAATTCTCTACTATTATTCTGACATTCCATATTCTTAAATAAAGTGGTGATCCTAACTGACCTAAGACAGGAATTTTTACAAGGATTAAATGTCAGGAATTGTGAAAAACTGTGTTTAAATGTATTTGGCTAAGGTGTATGTAAACTTCCGACTTCAACGGTACATACTTGAAATCATCGGCCACTTTATTAAATGGATCACTAATAACTTTAATAATGTCACTTTAATAATGTTTACATATCTTGCATTACTCGTCTCAAATGTATATACTGTATTTCATACTTGCCTATGCCGCTCTGTCATTAGTCATCCATACATTCATATACTCAAATTCCATTCCTTACTTAGATTTGTGTGTATTAGGTAGTTATTGTGGAATTGTTAGACTACATGATAGATGTTGCTGCACTGTCGGAACTAGAAGCACAAGCATTTCGCTGCACTCACATTAACATCTGCTAACCATGTGTATGTAACCAATAAAAATAAATTGATTTGGTTTTGATTTAATATGGGACAATACATTCAAATTCCAATGGCTCCAAATTGAAATGACTTAAAAACCTCAAACCAACTGTAAATTGTATAAATGTATGAACAAATATTGAAAGTATTTAATGAGACCTAAAATGTGTGCAACATGAAAATATTGTTTTATTTACGGTGTGTAATTTATTGACTGTATAACCCCACCCACTTTGGCCCCGGAAATAGGCTTTCCTAACTCAAACTAATTTTTCCATGGTCGCACCCCAGCTGGCTGAAGCTTATTGGTTAAATCATTTTGCTAACTCTTCCCGCCTGAGAACACATACACGAGGCAAGGTCATGGCTAGAATAGATCTAGCTTTTGTCAAATTAATGTCAGAATTTAATTTTCTTAGCAGGCTAGGAGAATTTACACAGGTTAAGATTATTAAGTTAAGGGTTAGGGTTAGGGTTAGCTAAAATGCAATACATGTCAACTTTTGAGGTAAATTTGACAAAAGCTGGATCCTTTCTAGCCATGACCATAAGACCCCCACATCAAACCACACCCAGAAAACAAATTGACGGTTGAATTCAGTATGCCGCTGGAATTTCTTAATGAAATAAATCTAAACCGAGGCATAATCAGTAAGTACGGTTGCCCTTAAGATTAAATCATCAACCCTGTTACAATCAATCCTGTCACTTTTATAGGTGGGTGAGTTGAAACATCACAACAAAAATGTGCACACAACTCCAAGGTGAAAGGCAATAAATATCTTTGGGCAATCTTGCATGGAATTGCCCAGGCAGGACATTGATTTTAAGTCAATCAAATCAGTCCAACTCACCTTCACCACATTTTCATTAGTAGCAATCTACAGGCATGATGAGTTATATAACCATTACCACTAATAAACCTAAGGGCACAACAGCATCTAGTGGTTTAAGTGTAGATACTGCTACATGCATATATACACTCAAAAAATTAGGGGTTCAACAAGGGTTCTTCTAAGATCCTAAATGTTCTTCAAAGGGTTCTTCAAAGGGTTCTCAAAGGGTTCTTGGCACTGAAAATGGTCGCCAAAAGGTTATTCCAAGAACCCCATAGGAAGTGGGGTTCATCAAGGAACCGACTTGCCTAGTTAAATAAAGTTTTTAAAAAAAGTTTTTAAAAGGAACCTCCTTAGTTCTTCTTCCTTAGTTATGCCCAACTGAAACATTTTGACTTGAATTTGAAAGGACAGCAGGTGCAGGCACTTAACTGAAAAATGTAAAGATATCCTCAATTTAAGGTAAGGCTTGTCCCTTGTAGTATCTAAATTGGTATTGTTTTATGATGATACCATCTATCTTTTCATATTTGGCTCAGAACAGGGCAGCACGGCTGGCCCTTGGATGTACACAGAGAGATAATATTAATAATATGCATGACTTCATCACAACTTGTTTTTGTAAGAAGTGTTGACAAGCTGAATGTACCAAGCTTTTTGTTTAAACTACTGGCACACAGCTCGGACACCCATGCATACCCCACAAGACATGCCACAAGAGGTCTCTTCACAGTCCCCAAGTCCAGAACAGACTATGGGAGATGCACAGTACTACATAGAGCCATGACTACATGGAACTCTATTCCACATCAAGTAAGCAGTAAAAATATATTTAAAAAACACCTTTTGGAACAGCGGGGACTGTGAAGCAACACAAACATTGGCACAGACACATGCATACACACACACACACACACACACACACACACACACACACACACACACACACACACACACACACACACACACACACACACACACACACACACACACACACACACACACACACACACACACACACACACACACACACACACACACACACACACACACACACACACACACACACACACAGATGATAACATACGCACTATACATACACATGGATTTAATACTGCAGATATGTGGTAGTGGTGGAGTAGGTGCCTGAGGGCAGTCTGTGCATGTCTGTAAAGTCTGTGAATGTATTGTAATGTTTTAAAATTGTATAAACTGCTTTAAATTTCCTGGACCCAAGGAAGAGTAATGGGGATCCATAATAAATACAAATACAAAACACGCCAGAGGATATATCCATTGGAGTTTACATCATATTTGGATTTGTTTAATTATGCTTTGCCACTAAAATGATAATAAACACTGAGAACAAAAATATTGTGTTATTGTTGTGTGTATTATCACTATTAATAATAATAGGGGAGGGGGGTGTAGTTAAATAAATCAACCCAAAAGGTTCTTCAAAGGTTTCTTCGAGGAGCCATTAAAAGGGATTATTGAAATAACCCCCAAAGGGTTCTTCAAAGAACTTACAGGGCCCACAGGTTCAATTTGAAGAACCCGTATAGGATACTCCAGATACTTTTTCTTTTTAGAGTGTAGATAATATCCTCATAATCGAAAATAGACGTAAAAAAAAGCCTGGACAATTTCCTTCATATTAACAAAAGTCTGACTTGCTTTGTTTCTGTAAAAGAACTTCAACTTCTTTACCAGTTCAGTGACACATTTTTTAAATGACAGTTTGTCATCAAGCCAGATACCAAGATATTTGTAGGAAGGAACTCAATTTGTGTACCGTTCAAACTAGTCATTACAAATTAATTTAAATTTGGGTTGTGGGCCTTTGCATTTAACACTAACTTTAGATACAATAATAGTGCTTGACAAGAATAGGCTTGAAAATTGGACTTCACATGTGAAAAGGCTTGGCCAACCAATGGAGCAATGGAATACAACACTATTGTCTGCATACAAATAAATATATTTTTTACACCATTACCAATGTTATTTATATTGATTGTAAACAGTAGTGTGCCTCGTATCGAACCTTGGGGCACCACTTTATGTAACTCAAGGAACTCAGATTTGACCCCATCGACCTTGATGGCCTGAGTTCTGTCATTGAGATAATTATGAAAACATCGGCAAGCATCACTACCCAACCCTATCGAGGGCCGCTTATTCAACAGAATAACACTGTCTACAGTATCAAACGCTTTTGACAAGTCTACAAATATGGCAGAACAATTCTTTCTTTCATCTAAGGCATTTGTAATATCTGTTTGCTAAGGACTGTGGCTGTTTTTCTTGATTGTGCTGTATTTTTGATTTGTCTATGAATTGTATTTGCAGGGGTCCCTTGCAAAAGAGACCCTGGTCTAAATGGTGACTTCCTGTTTAAATAAAGGTAAAACAAATAAAATTTTAATACATTCAGACCTGAACATAGCACCATTTTAAATTGCCCAAGTTGCATCAGAGCGTCCAATTGCAGTGTATTTTGCAGTTGGTTCCGGCAATGAGGTCCATTAAAACTAAAAGCGGAGTTACCTAATTCGGTAGAGATCCAAGGAGACATTAAGAATACCATTTACAGATGTGTTACTGGTCTGCTCCATACCCATCAAACCTGACACCACAGGTCCTGGGTTTCATCATTACGCATGCCTGGCACTCATCATTACGCGCACCTCAAAACTCCTCACAACTATAGACGTTGTGTGGTTGAGAGGTTTTCTGTTGTCAACCTTATGAACAGAGTGCCCCATGGTGGCGGTGGGGTTATGGTATGGGCAGGCATAAGCTACAGACAATGAACAGAATTGCATTTTATCGATGGCAATTTGAATGCACAGAGATACCGTGACAAGATCCTGAGGCCCATTGTCGTGCCATTCATCCGCCGCCATCACCTGATGTGTCAGCATGATAAGGCATGTTACATGTTTCATTGCCCCACGTTGCAAGGATCTGTACACAATTCCTCCTGCAAGCTGAAAATGTCCCAGTTCTAGCATGGCCTTCATACTCACCAGACATGTCAGTCATTGAGCATGTTGGGATGCCCAACATCCAGCAGCTTCACACAGCCATTGAAGAGTAGTGGGACAACATTCCACAGGCCACAATCAACAGTCTGATCAACTCTATGCGAAGGAGATGTGTCGCTCTGCATGAGGCATATACATGGTGGTTACACCAGATACTGACTGGTTTTCTGATCCACACCCCTACCTTTTTTTTAAAGATACAATATCTGTGACCAACAGATTTGTATCTATATTTACAGTCATGTGAAGTCCATAGATTAGGGCCTAATGAATGTATTTTAATTGACTGATTTGCTTATATGAACTGTAACTCAGTCAAATATTTTAAATGGTTGCAGGTAGCGTTTATATTTTTGTTCTGTATAAATGACTATAGGATACTCCAGCACTCACTTCTGTCATCATGAAGTGCTTTAAGAGGTTAGTTAAGGATCATATTACCTCCACTTTACCTGACACCCTAGACCCATTACAATTTGTATAACGCCCCAACAGATCCATGGACGACATAATCCACAGCATTGCACTGCACACTGCCCTATCCCACCTAAACAAGATAAATACCTATGTAAGAATTCATCGACTACAGCTCAGCCTTCAACAGCATAGTGCCCTCCAAGCTCATCACTAAGCTCAGTGCCCTGGGTCTGAACCCCTCCCTGTGAAACTGGTTTCTGGACTTCCTGATGGGATTACCCCAAGTGGTGAAGGTAGGCAACAACACCTCCGTCACGCTGATCTTCAACACGGGGGCCCCACAGGGGTGCGTGCTCAGCCCCCTCCTGTACTCTGTGTTCAGCCATGACTGCGTGGCCATGCAAGGAGTTGCAGAGAGTTTTGGAATGGGTGGCCAGTAATAAACTGGCCCTGAACATGTCTAAAACTAAGAGCATTGTATTTGGTACAAATCATTCCCTAAGTTCTAGACCTCACCTGGATCTGGTAATGCATGGTGTGGCTGTTGAACAAGTTGAGGAGACTAAATTACTTGATTCTAAACTGTTCTGGTCAAAACATATAGATTCAATGGTTATACAGATGGGGAGAGGTCTGTCCATAATAAAGAGATGCTCTGCTTTTTTGACACCACACTCCAAAAAGCAAGTCATGTGTCATGTGTCAAGTCATGTGTGGTCAAGTGCTGCAAAGAAAAACCTAGTTAGCTGCAGCTGGCCCAGAACAGAGAAGCACATCTTGCTCTTCCTTGTAATCAGAGAGCTATTTTAAATACTATGAATGCTAGTCTCTCTTGGCCAAGAGTTGAGGAGAGACTGACTGCATCAGGTATTTTTCTAAGAAACATTAATGTGTTGAAAATTCCAAATGGTTTGCATAGTCAACTTACACACAGCTTTGACACGCACACTTACCCCACCAGACATTCCACCAGGTAGTTGATGTAGTTCTGTCCTCAAGCTGTTCTTGTTTATAAATGTTCTGTATTATGTCATGTTTCATGTTTTGTGTGGACCTTAGCAAGAGTGGCTGCTGCTTTCGCAACAGCTAATGGGGGTCCTAATAAAATAGAGATTGACTTCATTACTACTTGTTTTTGTAAGAAGTGTTGACATGCCAAATGCACCAAATGCACATGCCAAGATGCCTGTTTGAGCTACTGATGAATTGTTTTTCCATATCTCCATCCATGGCTAATTTAGGAAAGGGACAAATTTAGCTAGCCAGCCACCTGAGGACAACAACACAAGATGCAACAAGTCAAGTTGTTTCTGTCAATGAAGTATGCTCTCAATGCGATTTGATAGGAGTGAGGACAAATCCAAACTGGCTTCCCCCTTGACACTTTTTTTTTGGTTGTGTCAGGACCATTCACATTTGAGCTCATTCAGTTCAGCTCGAGACTGATTGGCTATTATTTTACACCTGTTTCTTTTTAAAGAAAGGCCAAATGTTTGCTGGCTTCTGTTACATTCAATGCTAGGGGTGGCAACAATGTCATAGTCTTTTTGGACCAGACAGCATCAGATAGATGGCCTACACATACAGAGGGGCTCTTGTGAATGTAAGGAAAAGTATGAAACCCAGAGAGACAATAGATAGATAATTGTATTTTTTTTTTGTCATTTTTGGGGAGGCCAAAAATCTTGGCAACCAAGATCCCTTGGAAAACATGAATACATGCCACTGTCAATAATGCCACGTTCAAAACAACTCGAAATTCTGAATTGGGAAATCTCTGACTTCAGTGCGTTCTCTGGAGTAAAACATCGCGTTCCGACTAAACACATTTTTGAAAGTCCATCAAACTCGGAATCCCAAGTCGGAAACTCGGGCATCTTTCTATAGCCCCCGACTTCCCGACCTGAAAATCACCGACGTCATGGTTTGACCTCGTTTTTTCCCGAGTTGTCTTGAAAGCACCATTAAAGTAGGCGGTGCAAGTAGTAGAAGGTTCTGGAAGTTCATCGCCAGGACGGGGGTGTTATAAGTTAAACAAGGTCCTTTCTCTCAACGGCCGTCTATTGTAACAGGTAGCTAACCACAATTTAATGGTGTTTTCATTCTGCAAAAAAAGTAATGTTCCTAATTGGTATAGTAATAAACTACTAGCTAAGCTACTACTATCAGTTAGCTAGGTCGTGGATAGCTGGCCAGCTAACGTTAGCCTAGCTAGCTACCAAACCAAGGTAAGTTACCTAGCTGGCTAGCTAACTTAACTTTATCATGTTGGATACGGGAAACTAGCTAGATGGGTCTCTTGTTTTTGTTTTGTTAGTAATAATGTAACGTTAGCTAGCCAGCGTTAATGACGTGGCTAACGTTTGACGCTAGCTAGCGCTTCTAGTATTGGCAAAGACCGTAACCTTAACGTGGAACCATGACTTTATATTTCATATCAGAGAAATAACGCTAATAGTAAAACATTAATGTTAAATTGATACACACCATTTTATAGAGTTCCCATAAGCCCATGTTACAGCGCTTGTTTACAGACAGAAGACAGTAGACTAACGTTATCTGGGCTAATTAATGTTAGCTATCTGCGTCTGAGTGAACACCTAACGTTTACCTGTGTGTAAACTGAAGACAAACGCCACAAATGTGTCACTGAAAAATACTATCCTCTGCAACTGTTAAACCCGGTTAAAACAGTATACAGTAATTGTGTATTTAACATTTGAAGTTGATATGAGAGTACAGGGATTTATATTTCTAGAACCGTACCGCAATTGAGAATCGATTCACGTTTATTTGGTTGTTTTGGCTTCCAGAGCCCTTTAAACCTAACATAATTTAGTCCAATAGTGGGCTCCCATAGCTATGTGGATCTGTGCAAAACTACTACAGTAAGTATCTCTCTTTATTTAAAGATTTCTTGTTGATGAAAGAAGAGCCATATGTTTTGAAAGCCGTATCCCAAGCGATGAATATTGATGCTAAAACACAGCGTCAGGATTGTAGTTCACATAAACCCGTCGCGGGCGAAGCTGAAAACAAGGGAGAAAGCAAATGTTTGTTACAGAGTAGTGTTAATATCACATTGCACATTTATTAGTGACAGAATGCATTTTAAAATTCACACACAGAAATACTTTTGTTTTGACAAAACAATTATTTTATCGATAGGAGTGGGGGGAAGATGCTTGTTGTGCACGTAAATCGGAAGTAAGGATAAGAAAGATGACACTTCTATTTCACACCATAGCCTGCCGAATTTGCAAGAAAATGTCTCATATTTTTATTTGTGGCATGGAGTTTGACTAGCCGTGTATATTTACAAGCCTGCTAGAGTTGGTGGCATTTGGCCAAGTAATAAATACTGTTGTATGATGGAAGAAGCCTGATCTGGAATGTGAAGCTATCTGAAGCGGATTTTCTGTAGATACCCTTAGTAGATCTAGCTTGCCTTGTAGTAGGACACCCCTCTGGTCTGTTAAGCATGCGCTCACAGAAGTCTCACGCTGTTGAGCTTCTGGGTTCAGAAACTCAGATGTTAAGCGCTAACCCCTCATGTTGAAAATATATGTTGCTATTCACCAACTTTGTTTCTAATGCTATCCGATTGGGATATTTCTATCATGAAGTTGCAGTGGTGGTGAACTTGTCATACCAATAAGTGGTTTCAAATGCAAATAGAATGGCATTAGTGCTGAGCGATTAACTAATTGACCAACTTCGGTTAAATTATTTGATTTCCATTTGTTTTTTTTGTTTTTTTTTCTGAGTGCAATGCTCAGTTTCTTTTAGATCAGATCAAGCCTGAACTCTTCCCAACAGGCCAATATTCTACATTAACTGCACTGAACATAATCCATTGAACGCCTAGTTGCTTCGTGTGCTATCTACATGAAAATACATCATCTAAGATTTGATAGTTGGTGTTCAGTAGTCGTAAAGTATGCCATATTTACTTTGAAGAACTACTAAGATAATGATTTTGTAAGACTGCATAGCCCCCCCCCCCCAAAAAAAATATCAATGTTTTTATATATTTTTTAATCTATTTCTGAACCAACCTCAAAGCACATCGCTCGGCACTATATGTCATACAGGAAGAGAAACTGACACTTGTGTGAACATTTTTTTTTCTTCTGCAGACTGTAACCAACAACAATGGTGAAGGAAACTGGCTTTTATGATATGTTGGGTGTTAAGCCCAATGCCACACCAGATGAGCTGAAAAAGGCTTATCGTAAGCTGGCCTTGAAATACCACCCTGACAAGAACCCTACAGAAGGGGAGAAAGTGAGTGGAAGTATTCAGGAAACCACTTTGTGTCCATGATGGTCAGAGTTTATATTTGTCGTACCACCTTTATCTTTGTGAGCTGTGTATGTTATAAACAACGTAAAACTCCTATGAATAGGTTCTGATTTATGACTAGTGGTTGAGTGGAGATAAGTTATTCATGCCAGTGTAGCAGAGTTAAGAGGTACAGTAAGCTCACTCCACAGCTAGCTTGACATTTCGTAGATGGATCTATACAATTGGTTCCTATTGTATAGCTCAAAAGTTTTTTTCACATTATCGAGCAGGTGGTCACGTGTGTTGGCAAGGTAGAGGACTCTGGTTCAAGCCCAGTCAGAGGTAGTTCAGAGCAGGAGCGATGTATGCTAATCCAGCACATTGATGCTGGTTATGCCAGGTTATTTTTAAGAGATGAATATGGAAAATACATAAATTGTTTCTACAGTTGTCAGAATTCTAGTAAGTTTCATATTTTTGAGTACTTAGTTGAGATTTCTATTAGTAGTTTGCACTCTGAGAATTGATTGCGTTTGGGCACGTAACCGAAAGGTTGCTTGATTGAATCCCCGAGCTGACAAGGTAAAAATCTGTCGTTCTGCACCTGAGCAAGGCAGTTAACCCACTTCCCCGGCCGCCGAAGACGTGGATGTCGATTAAGGCAGCCCCCCGCTCCTCTCTGATTCATAGGTGTTGGGTTAAATGCGGAAGACACATTTCAGTTGTACAACTGACTAGGTATCCCCCTTTCATTCAGTTTTTCTTCCCAGTTTAAGCAGATATCTCAGGCATATGAGGTGCTGTCAGACTCCCAGAAGAGAGAGGTGTACGACCGGGGAGGGGAGAAGGCAATAAAAGGAGGGGGCAGCGGAGGTGGCGGAGGTTTTGGATCCCCCATGGACATCTTTGACATGTTCTTTGGAGGAGGTGGCCGACTGCACCGGGAGAGAAGAGGTAAAAACCAAATGAAGTACAGAGACAAATATTACTTTCCACAGAAGACTTCAAATTCTGGCCTTTGTTTTCTGTGGTTCTTCTTAACTTCTCTAAAACTAATGCTTTGCCCCAATGTGCTCTCAACCTAGGAAAGAATGTGGTTCATCAGCTCACAGTCTCTTTGGAAGACCTCTTCAATGGCGCCACGAGGAAACTTGCTGTCCAGAAGAATGTTATTTGCGAGCGATGTGAAGGTGCTACGTTACTACACATGTTACATTGTTGGTTAACGTTGGTCTTGATCAGTCCCTTACTAAAAGGGATGGATGAAAATGACCAGTGTGGTAACCCTAAAGTCATCAGGTTGAATAGCCCTGTGTTCATGCATGGATTGGATGTCATTTGTACTTTTTTTCACATATCACATTATGAACAATTAACTGTTAGAGGTAAATGCCTCGGCTAGGGTAAAACATTTTAAAGATTATCATCGTACAATGCCCAAACGGTATTGTTTGGTTCCATTTTTGTTGCTCTGACTATAAAATGCATACATAGATGTTCTTTCTTACTCCAAGTACATTTATACAGCGGATCACTAATCCACAGAATCGTTATCTGTTGACTAGCATTTACCGCCCTGTCAAACGCAGCATGTGGGGTTCTGTTTAACAGTGATGTAATGAGAGTTACTGCTGCAAACGACTGGGGTGATGTGGACTGACATGGCTATGGTTTGTGGTAGGTCGCGGGGGAAGGAAGGGTGCGGTGGAAATGTGTATGTCCTGTCACGGCACGGGCATGCAGGTGCGCCTCCACCAGCTGGGTCCGGGCATGGTGCAGCAGGTGTCCACCGTGTGCGGGTGTTGCCAGGGCCAGGGCCAGCGCATCAGTCACAAGGACCGCTGCAAGGCCTGCAGTGGACGGAAGATTCTGCGGCAGAAAAAGATCCTGGAGGTCCACATTGGCAAAGGTGAGGTGGTTGATTAGTTGTCCATCAATTGAAGTCTTTCCACAGCTCACAATTGACAAACATATTATAGTTAATATATACAATAAATTAAAATGTTCTACCCTGAATTTTTTTTTTTTTTGCTAAAAGGTCCAACAGTTCTTTGACTCCTTTGATTTGTGTAGAGTACAAATTGTCAAGAGCATAGACTCTGCCTAAATTGTTCACTATGTTTGTGTAGCGACGTTGGGGGTGGGTTAACTTCTTGTGTCGAGCCATCCCGGATCCGGTATCGTGACTACAGCCTCAAGCTCATTACCATAACGCAACTTTAACTATTCATGAAAATCGCAAATGAAATGAAATTAATCTATTTGCTCTCAAGCTTAGCCTCTTGTTAACAACACTGTCATCTCAGATTTTCAAAATATGCTTCTCAACCATTGCAAAACAAGCATTTGTGTAATAGTATTGATAGCTAGCGTAGCATTTAGCGTTAGCATTCAGCAGGCAACATTTTCACAAAAAACAGAAAAGGATTCAAATAAAATAATTTACCTTTGAAGAACTTCAGATGTTTTCCATGAGGAGACTCTCAGTTAGATTGCAAATGTTCCGTTTTTACGAAAAAATATTATTTGTGTTGACAAATCGGTCCGTTTTCTTCATTCTTCATCACGTTTGGGTAAGAAAAAAAAAAGAGAATTTTATCCAAAAATTAAGAGCGCCCCTATCTCGGAAGAGGTTAAGCATGTTGACACGGGAGGCACCATGGCCCTGGGCCCTGTTGACACCGTTACCTGACAGAGGATGGGAATGCTAGCCGAGTGACTGCCAATTTAACAGGTAAAAGTGTGGCGATTTTCTTTCTCCATTTTGAGGATGTAGGAGGTTTTAGATGTTTGTCTATTTAACCAGATTTTTGGATGTCTGTTATGTGATGTAACCTACATTTTATTCACTTCTGGTCCTGGAGAGCTACACCGCTAATACATCTGATTCATGGAATCAAAATCTTGATTAATTGGGTCTAGAGGTCGACCGATTTATGATTTTTCGACGCCGATACCGATTATTGGAGGACTCAAAAAAAGCTGCATTTTATTTATTTGTAATAATGACAATTACAACACTATTGAATTAACTTATTTTAACTTAATATAATATAATTTAGCCTCAAATAAATAATAAAACATGTTCAATTTGGTTTAAATAATGCAAAAACAAAGTGTTAGAAGTAAAAGTGCAACATGTGCCATGTAAAAAAGCTAGCGTTTGAGTTCCTTGCTCAGAACATGAGAACATATGAAAGTTGGTGGTTCCTTTTAACATGAGACTTCACTATTCCAAGGTAAGAGGTTTTAGGTTGTGGTTAATAGTATTTATAGGGCTATTTCTCTCTCTACCATTTGTATTTCATATACCTTTGACTATTGGATGTTCTTATACCCACTTTAGTGTTGCCAGTGTAACAGTATAGCTTTCCTCGACTCAAACCAGGAACACATCGACAACAGCCACCCTCGAAGCAGCGTTACCCATGCAGGGCAAGGGGAAAAACTACTCTAAGTCTCAGAGCGAGTGACGTTTGAAACGTTAATAGCGTGCACCCCGCTAACTAGCTAGCCATTTCACGTCGGTTACACCAGCCATCAGGCTGATAGGCTTGAAGTCATAAACAGAATGAATGCTTACGAGCCTGCTGCTGCCTACCATCGCTCAGACTGCTCTATCAAATCATAGACTTAGTTATAACATAATAACACACAGAAATACGAGCCTTTGGTCATTATTGTGGTAGAATCTGGAAACTATCATTTCGAAAACAAAACGTTTATTCTATCAGTGAAATACGGAAGGGTGCGTTCTGAGCCCTCTCCTGTACTCCCTGTTCACCCACAACTGCGTGGCCACGCACGCCTCCAACTCAATCATCAAGTTTGCGGACGACACAACAGTGGTAGGCTTGATTACCAACAACGACGAGACGGCCTACAGGGAGGAGGTGAGGGCCCTCGGAGTGTGGTGTCAGGAAAATAACCTCACACTCAACGTCAACGAAACTAAGGAGATTGTGGACTTCAGGAAACAGCAGAGGGAACACCCCCCTATCCACATCGATGGAACAGTAGTGGAGAGGGTAGCAAGTTTTAAGTTCTGAATTGGTCCACTCACACTGACAGCGTCGTGAAGAAGGTGCAGCAGCGCCTCTTCAACCTCAAGAGGCTGAAGAAATTCGGCTTGTCACCAAAAGCACTCACAAACTTCTACAGATGCACAATCGTAAGCATCCTGGCGGGCTGTATCACCGCCTGGTACGGCAACTGCTCCGCCCTCAACCGTAAGGCTCTCCAGAGGGTAGTGAGGTCTGCACAACGCATCACCGGGGGCAAACTACCTGCCCTCCAGGACACCTACACCACCCGAATCACTGCCTGTTCACCCCGCTATCATCCAGAAGGCGAGGTCAGTACAGGTGCATCAAAGCTGGGACTGAGAGACTGAAAAACAGCTTCTATCTCAAGGCCATCAGACTGTTAAACAGCCACCACTAACATTGAGTGGCTGCTGCCAACACACTGTCATTGACACTGACCCAACTCCAGCCGCTTTAATAATGGGAATTGATGGGAAATGATGTAAATATATCACTAGCCACTTTAAACAATGCTACTTTATATAATGTTACTTACCCTACGTTATTCATCTCATATGCATACGTATATACTGTACTCTACATCATCGACTGCATCCTTATGTAATACATGTATCACTAGCCACTTTAACTATGCCACTTTGTTTACTTTGTCTACATACTCATCTCATATGTATATACTGTACTCGATACCATCTACTGTATGCTGCTCTGTACCATCACTCATTCATATATCCTTATGTACATATTCCTTATCCCCTTACACTGTGTATAAGACAGTAGTTTTGGAATTGTTAGTTAGATTACTTGTTGGTTATCACTGCATTGTCGGAACTAGAAGCACAAGCATTTCGCTACACTCGCATTAACATCTGCTAACCATGTGTATGTGACAAATAAAATTTGATTTGATTTGGAACTGTTCGGTATTTTATCTAATGGGTGGCATCCCTAAGTCTAAATATTCCTGTTACATTGTACAACCTTCAATGTTATGTCATAATTACGTAATATTCTGGCAAATTAGTTCGCAATGAGCCAGGCAGCCCAAACTGTTGCATATACCCTGATTGCGTGCAATAAACGCGAGAAGTGACACAATTTCACCTGTTAATATTGCCTGGATATCTTTTAGCTAAATATGCAAGTTTAAAATTATATACTTCTGTGTATTGATTTTAAGAAAGGCATTGTTTATGGCTAGGTACAGTCGTGCAACGATAGTTTATTTTCCTCAAATGCGCTTTTTTTTACCCCTCTGGTATATGTGGGACGGTAAGCGTCCCACTTTGCCAAAAGCCAGAGAAAATGCAGAGCGCCAAATTCAAATACATTCCTATAAAAATCTAACTTTCATGAAATCACATAATTTGCAAGATAACAAATTTAAAGCTGCACGTGTTGTGAATCCAGCCAACATGTCAGATCTCAAGGCTTTTCGGCGAAACTAAACGATGCTATTATCTGAGGATAGCACCATATTAAACAAAAGAGAGAACATATTTCAACCTTGCAGGCGCGACACAAAACGCAGAAATAAAAATGTAAATCATGCCTTAACTTTGACGAGCTTCTTCTGTTGGCACTCCAATATGTCCCAAAAATTGTCCTTTTGTTCTATTAATTCCGTCCATATATATCCAAAATGTCCATGTATTTGGTGCGTTTGATCCAGAAAACACCGGTTCCAACTTGCTCAACGTGACAACAAAATATCTCAAGTTACCTGTAAAATTTGCCAAAACATTTCAAACTACTTTTGTAATACAACTTTAGGTATTTTTTTACGTAAATAATCGATAAAATTGAAGACTGGATGATCTGTGTTCAATACGGGAAGACAACAAACTGACACTAGCTTTCTGGTCATGCGCCTCTATCAAACAGTACACATGAAGTGACCCTCGTTCAAGATGGCCGTAATTCATTACACAAAGGAATAACCTCAACCAATTTTCTAAAGACTGGTGACATCCAGTGGAAGACGTAGGAACTGCAATCAAGTCCCTTAGAAATCTGGATTCCCAATAAACTCATTTTAAAAGAGTGACCTCAACAACAGAATTCTGAATGGTTTGTCCTTGGTTTCGCCTGCAACATAAATTCTGTTATACTCAAAGATGTAATTACCTCCAGGCTCTGATCAGGCCCTACACCCAAACAAGGGCACTGCGTTCATCCACCTCTGGCCTGCTCGCCTCCCTATCACTGAGGAAGTACAGTTCCCGCTCAGCCCAGTCAAAACTGTTCGCTGCTCTGGCCCCCCAATGGTGGAACAAACTCCCTCACGACGCCAGGACAGCGGAGTCAATCACCACCTTCCGGAGACACCTGAAACCCCACCTCTTTAAGGAATACCTAGGATAGGATAAAGTAATCCTTCTCACCCCCCCCCTTAAAAGATTTAGATGCACTATTGTAAAGTGGCTGCTCCACTGGATGTCATAAGGTGAACGCACCAATTTGTAAGTCGCTCTGGATAAGAGCGTCTGCTAAATGACTTAAATGTAAATGTAAACAGTTTTAGGAACTTCAGAGTGTTTTGTATCCAAATCTACTAATAATATGCTTATCTTAGCTTCTGGGCCTGAGTAGCAGGCAGTTTACTATGGGCACTTTATTCATCCAAGCTACTCAATACTGCCCCCCCAGCCATAAGAAGTTACATTTTTAGATTTGTCTTTATTTTTAATATATTTGGGGGGAAAAATACTATTTACCTAACTATTCAGAATCTTTGCTATGAGACTTTAAGCTCAGGTACATCCTGTTTCCATTGATCATCCTTGATGTTTCTACAACTTCATTGGAGTCCACCTTGGTAAATTCAATTGATTGGACATGATTTGGAAAGGATCACACCTGTCTATATAAGGTCCCATAGTTGACAGTGCATGTCAGAGCAAAAACCAAGCCATGAGGTCGACGGAATTGTCTGTAGAGCTCCGAGACAGGATTGTGTCCTGCAACAAGTTTCTATCCAGAAGGAGGGTATTTTCTTGCTCCCCGCGAATCTGTTTTGAAAAAGAACCCCTTTATTTATTTTCTACAAAATGTTGTGGCTGCTGTTTTCACATGTAGACACTGGTATTGTGCTGGAGATGATTGATAAGGGGTGGAGTTGCCCATTTAAAAAAAAATTTGCTCACTCAGCAAGATCACTAGGTGTAACCTTGCGTTACTAAAGCCTTTGTGAATTTATCCAATGGACAGCCAGAGTAAAATCCCTATACTGAAGCAAACTGTAGTGTGTGTTATTTTACCTGAAATGCACAAGGTCCTCTACTCCGCCAATTAATCCACACACACAATGGTCAACCGACTTGTTTTTCGTCATCTCTCTTCCTTCTAGTCTTTCTCTTCTTGACTTTATATTGCGATTGGCAACTTTCATAAATTAGGTGCATCTGGTTGCCAAGGGATAAAATAGAAGTCAGTTCTATTTCTGACGCAGATCACGCTGCAAGTCCTGCCTCTCCCATCTCCTCATTGGTTTATAGAAGTTGGTACCCACGTGCCATCTCCTCCTTGGTTATACCGACGTGGGTGACAAAAAAATGTTCGTTTTTTCGCTCTGGATAAGAGCGTCTGCTAAATGACTTAAATGTAATGTAAATGTATTTTATCCCTTGGCAACCAGATGCTCTTTAGCATGCAATAATTGAATAATAAATATTTCAAAATGTATTTTTCAGCGCACGTGGCGCGAGCCGTGTCGTCAGCCTGTTAACGTGTAAATATTTGTATGAACATAAGATTCAACAACTGAGACAAACTGAACAAGTTACACAGACGTGACGAACAGAAATGGAATAATATGTCCCTGAACAAAGGTAGTGATGGGGGGGGGGCTGTCAAGTCAAAATCAAACGTAACAGCCAGTATCTGGTGTGGCCACTAGCTGTATTAAGTACTGCAGTGCATCTCCTCCTCATGGACTGCACCAGATTTGCCAGTTCTTGCTATGAGATGTTACCCCATTCTTCCACCAAGGCACCTGCAAGTTCACAGACATTTCTGGGGAGAATGGCCCTCACACTCTGATCCAACAGGTTCCAGATGTGCTTAATGAGATTGAGATCCGGGCTCTTTCCTGGCCATGGCAGAACACTGACATTCCTGTCTTGTAGGAAATCACGCACAGAACGAGCAGTATGGCTGGTGGTATTGTCATGCTGGAGGGTCATGTCAGGATGAGCCTGCAGGAAGGGTACAACATGAGGGAGGAGGATGTCTTCCCTGTAACGCACAGTGTTGAGATTGCCTGCAATGACAACCAGCTCAGTCAGATGATGCTGTGACACACCGCCCCAGACTATGACGGACCATCCACCTCCAAATCGATCCCGCTCCAGAGTACAGGCCTTGGTGTAACACTCATTCCTTTGCGACCATCACCCCTTGTGAGACACAACCGCAACTCGTGAGTGAAGAGCACTTTTTGCCAGTCCTGTCTGGCCCAGCGACGGTGGGTTTGTTCGGTGAGGCAGGTCCTTGTCCGGAGAGGACCTGCCTTACAACAGTTCTACAAGCCCTCAGTCCAGCCTCTCTCAGCCTATTGCGGACAGTCTGAGCACTGGAGGGATTGTGCGTTCCTGGTGAAACTTGGGCAGTTGTTGTTGCCATCCTGTACCTGTCCCGCAGTTGTGAGGTTCGGATGTACCGATCCTGTGCAGGTGTTCTTACACGTGGTCTGCCACTGCAAGGACGATCAGCTCTCTATCCTGTCTCCCTGTAGCTCTGTTTTAGGCGTCTCACAGTACGGACATTGCAATTTATTGCCCTGGCCACATCTGCAGTCCTCATGCCTCCTTGCAACATTCCTAGGGCACGTTCACGCAGATGACAGGGCGTCTTTCTTTTGGTGTTTTTCAGAGTCGGTAGAAAGGCCTCTTTAGTGTCCTAAGTTTTCATTAACTGTGACCTTAATTGTGACCTTAACCATCTGTAAGCTGTTAGTGTCTTAATGACCGTTCCACAGTTCATTGTTTATGGTTCATTGAACAAGCATGGGAAACAGTGTTTAACCCCTTTACAATGAAGATCTGAGGTTATTTGGATTTTTACGAATTATCTTTGGTCCTGAAAAAGGGACTATTCTTTTTTTTTTTTTGATGAGTTTATGAATTTGGTACCCTGGAGCGTTTCTTGAATTCTACAAATGCTTTGACAAGAATGGAAATTAACTGAACTGGATATAATTTCTGTAACTAAATTTCATGCGACTAGTACTAATGGATCACATCTCTGGACCAGGATAGCGTGGATCTGGTTACCAAACGCTCTAGGATCCAAATCATCTAGGGATATGTGAATGTGCCCTAAATGTTCCCCATGGCATGGTTGCGTGTGAACGCCATTACCAGAATTCTGATCAGTCTTTTCTTAATGCAGTTAAATACGGGCCAGTTGAGTTAAATTAATCCTAAATTGTTGCAGGTATGAAGGATGGGCAGAAGCTAGTTTTCCACGGGGAGGGAGATCAGGAGCCAGGACTAGAGCCTGGTGACATCATCATCGTCCTGGATCAGAGAGTCCATCCCGTCTTCACCAGGTAAAAGATTAAACCTCTCATGCCATTTCTTATTCACTACCTACCTCTCTACCCTATGTCTATATCACATTCTCTGATTGGACCAACAAATGTGTTTGTGCACATTTGGCAGTTCCAATGTTCCACATGAGACCTTTTTTATATTCTTCAGTATTGTATTGGTCTGTATTCTGTACTAGCCTATAGACTCCTTTCTGTGTTTGCAAACATTGCTTTTGAGGGTGACGCACGGATGTTGGTGGAAGTTGTTATAGAAGTCCAGCAAAAAAAGGCTCTCTTTACATGTTGCTTATGAGTGCTTTTCACACTACTTTTGGATTATAATTGGGTTTTAAGGTTCGTATGAATGTCCTGCTTAATGCAAATCAACAGCATTATAAGTAAACAGTTCAACCAGTAAAATGGCTCTTTGGCTAGTTTTTGCTACAGCCTATATCAATGAGCGTTCGCATTCTAGCTAAAAACTGCATCAAAGTTATTTAGCAAAAATCAAAACCAAATATAATCTTAGCAACTGTTCACGCAATTTTAATATTTTTATTTATTTTTTATTTTACCTTTATTTTGCTAGGCAAGTCAGTTAAGAACAAATTCTTATTTTCAATGACGGCCTAGGAACATTGGGTTAACTGCCTGTTCAGGGGCAGAATGACAGATGTACCTTGTCAGCTCGGGGATTTGAACTTGCAACCTTTCGGTTACTAGTCCAACACTCTAACCACTAGGCTACCATGCCGCAATAATGAAAATATCATTGTAAACGTATGAGAACCCAAAAAGGTAATAAAAGTTGTATGTGTCGTGTACTGGAAAAAGGTCTATCTAGGCTTGTAACAAAATTACAATTTGGCCAATTTCAAGAACTGAATGGAAATTTTCAGCAACAAAAAATCCCCATTTGAGAGCCAGTCACTTCTCAGTTCTTGATTTTCACTTCCTGAATTGAAATGCAATTGATCGCAGTCCGGTTGGTATTGAGTGTGCTCTATTCTACAGGCAAGGGGACAATCTGATCATGACTATGGAGCTGCAGCTGGTGGAGGCCCTGTGTGGTTTCCAGAAGCCTTGTCAAACTCTGGACAACCGAAGCCTCCTCATCACCTGCCACCCAGGTACACTTCCTAGATAACAGAATCCTTGTACAACATTGTGCACATTTTTTAAAATGCATTTAGAAAAAACTATTGTGGTGTTGCACGTTATACTGGTACCATCGTAAAGGTATCTAAATGTCATGATACTTATACCGTAGTACCGTTTCATATGATGCTACCAAATTTGTCGGTCCAACCAATCTAAAGAACCTGCTGGCGCCTGTCATAAAGTTAAATTTAAGCGACAGCAACTAGGCTCTTGTATGTTCAATCTCCACTTCACTTTCATGCGCATCTCTCGTGTGGCAGCTGTGATCAGCCAGCCATCACCTACTTCTCTCTGTCCACTCTTTCTGCGCATCTATTCCTCCATCAGTTTTAAAAATATAGGTTAGTGGTGATGGCGAGCAGGTACACAGACCCTGATGACTCTTCTGTTACATTTGGTACATTGGAGCATTTTATTGCCTGGTATAACCAAGAGCACAGGCCAGTCTAAGACTTTGCACGTGCAAGTTTGTGGTCATGCAGCCTCTGGGTGACCGGAAATGCACAACTACTTTTTTTTTCTTCCTGCATCATTTTGCGCACATTTGATATGAGTTCACAACCATGTTGTGGGCCATTTTAAACTAATCCCGGGTCGTTAATTATTGGTTTGATAACCAAAAACACTGTCATGTTGCCTACTAGCTAGCTAACAACCTGCTCACTTGACAGTACAGTGGTTCCTCCTTTAAAAATTACGAGCTTACACCGCAGTAGGTACCCAGCATCATGGCTTCATTGTTCCAGACCACCAAGGAGGAGTTAGTGCACTCATTATGCTTTTGGGTCCCAAGGTTTTTATAGGACCAATCATATTGAGTGGTTCCAATGATGAATTTGACGCGAGCCACCAGTTCCTGGTGACTTTCTTCAGCAAAGATGGCTGACAAAACAATACAGTGGAAGCTAATTTAAGGAATTAGAACGTCATGACAGGTCAAGCAAAAAAATGTACAATTGAGAGGAAATGTTAGTTAATGTAGACAATTGTACATGTTTTTTTTGTCAAAGTTAATTCACAAAAATCATTATTTGGCAAGTTATTTTTCTTAGTATTATCCAAAACCAGGTGTATCAAAAGCCATTATTTGAATGATGCTGTGTCTGCATGCATGTATATATTACAATTATACACCGCTCCTGGGACATCAATGGTTACACATTGTAACTATGCAATAGACTAGAAACATGATTTAAGTGAAGGCTGATTTTGTAATTCATATATACAGAATAAAAAACAGTACATCCTGCCAGCACGCCCAGAAGCGATCCACTCAGGCGGAGAATGACACGTGGAAGACAGCAGGAGTGAGATGGGAGTAACAATCCAGGTTATTTGCGCTGAGACCAGCATAATAATGTAATGAAACAAGCAGGGAGCAGGTTTTGAACTCAACATTCTTGCCCGAAGTCCAGCACGCTTTCGACTATGCCCAAATTTGTTGGTTGGGGACAATTGTGGCTAAACACGCTTTATCAATTGGAACCTTTAATACTTAGCGGAACAATAGATTATTCAACCTTCACTAAAGAATTGTCTAATAAAATTGTCTAATAGCCAAGCTAGGTGGGAACCCCCCTCCCCAACTTGCATAGTTCCACATCTACCTACACCCGGTTAACTTCTTGCGTCGAGCCAACCCGGATCCGGGATCATGACTACAGCCTCAAGCCCATTACCATAACGCAACGTTAACTATTCATGAAAATCGCAAATGAAATGAAATCAATATGCTAGCTCTCATGCTTAGCCTTTTGTTAAGAACACTGTCATCTCAGATTTTCAAAAAATATGCTTCTCTACCATAGCAAAACTAGCATTTAGCATTTAGCGTTAGCATTAGCATTTAGCGTTAGCATCACCAGGCAACATTTTCACAAAAAACAGCAAAAACATTCAATAAATCATTTACCTTTGAAGAACTTCGGATGTTTTCAATGAGGAGACTCAGTTAGATAGCAAATGTTCAGTTTTCCTGAAAGATTATTTGTGCAGGAGAAATCGGTCTGTTTTCTGTGTAATTTTTGGCTACCAAAAAACGAAAATTCAGTTATAAAAACGCCGAACTTTTTCCAAAATAACTCAATAATATCGACTGAAACATGGCAAACGTTGTTTAGAATCAATCCTCAAGGTGTTTTTCTACATATCTCTTCAATGATGTATCGTTCCTGGAAGTGTGCTTCTCCTTCTGTAGATGGTTTACATTTTACATGGTAAAATGAGTGCCACTGGCAATTGCGCACCAATTTAGACAAAGGACACCGGGCGGACACCTGGCAAATGTAGTCTCTTATGGCCAATCTTCCAATGATATGCCTACAAATACGTCACAGTGCTGCAGATATCTTGGACGAACGGTAGAGAGCATAAGCTCGTTCACAGCACATTCACAGCCATATCGGGCGACGATAGTAAAACAGAGCTTCAAAAGTTCAGCTCATTTCCTGTTTGAGGTTACATCTTGGTTTCGCCTGTAGCATCATTTCTGGGGCACTCACAGATAATATCTTTGCAGTTTTGAAAACGTCAGTGTTTTCTTTCCAAAGCTGCCAATTATATGCATAGTCAAGCATCTTTTCGTGACAAAATATTGCGCTTAAAACAGGAACGTTTTTTTATCCAATAATGACATAGCCCCCCATAGGTTGAAGAGGTTAAGGTTCTGAAGAGAAAATGTATACGTGTGTGTTTTCATGGCTTTCTAAGGCACTGCATCTTGGTGCAAGAGGCTTTACTACAGTCCTTGGTTCGAATTCAGGGCGGCGCACAATTGGCCCATAGTCATCTGGGTTTGCCGGGGTAAGCCTTCATTGTAAATAAGAAATTGTTCTTACCTGACTTGCCTAGTTAAATAAAGGTTCAATTTAAACTGGTGACAACTGCAGTGCAATCAATATTAGGTGAACAGTGACTGGTGCTAAAAATATCACACCAACAGATGGTGAGAACCTACACCAGACGAGCAATTCATTTCAACAATGTTCATTTTAATTTGACTTTACAAACAAGAGGGCTTAATTGGAGTCTTTCTTCGACGCCTAAACCTATATAAAATAGTAGTTAAAAAAATAGGCCTACTTACAATTACAACCGGTCTCCCGTCCGCACAACACAGGGATTCTTTAGCTAAATAGCCCAGTACTATACTGCCGACCATCACTTTGTACAGCGCCTGTTAAATTGTCATTGAATCACAGCCTACTTCAGCAAATGGGTGATTTAACAAGCACATTCGTGAAAAGCGCTGTCGTTGTACCAAAGCATAAACATCAATGCCTTTCTTAAAATCGATACACAAGTATATAATTTTAAACCTGCATATTTAGTTAATATTGCCTGCTAACATTAATTTCTTTTAACTAGGGAAATTGTCACTTTTCTTGCATTCTGTGCAAGCAAAGTCGGGGCATATTCAGCAGTTTAGGCCGCCTGACTCGTTGCGAACTGTGTGAACCATTTCTTCCTAACAAAGACCGTAATTAATTTGACCATTTTTCATAATTATGACATAACATTGAAGGTTGTGCAATGTAACAGCAATATTTAGACTTATGGATGCCACCCGTTACATAAAATATTGAACGGTTCCGTATTTCACTGAAGGAATAAACTTTTTGTTTTTGAAATGATAGTTTCTGGATTTACCTTATTAATGATCTAAGGCTCATATTTCTGTGTTATTATATTATAATTAAGTATGATTTGATAGAGCAGTCTGACTGAGCGGTGGTAGACAGCAGCAGGCTCATAAGCATTCATTCAAACAGCACTTTGTGCATTTGCCAGCAGCTCTTCGTTGTGCTTCAAGCATTGTGCTGTTTGACTTCAAGCCTATCAACTCCCGAGATTAGGCTGGCAATACTAAAGTACCTATCAGAACATCCAATAGTCAAAGGTATATGAAATACAAATGGTATAGAGATAAATAGTCCTATAATAACTACACCCTAAAACTTCTTACCTGGGAATATTGAAGACTCATGTTGACCAATTATGATTTTTCAACACCGATGCAGATTTATTGGAGGACCAAAATAGCCGATACCGATTAATCAGACTTTTTTTTTTTTTGTAATAATGACAATTACAACTACTGAATTAACACTTATTGTAACTTAATATAAAACATCAATACAATCAATTTAGCCTCAAATAAGTAATAAAACATGTTCAATTTGGTTTAAATAATGCAAAAACAAAGTGTTGGAGAAGAAAGTAATATGTTCCATGTAAAAAAGCTAACATTTAAGTTCCTTGCTCAGAACATGAGAACATATGAAAGTTGGTGGTGCCTTTTAACATGAGACTTCAATATTCCAAGGTAAGAGGTTTTAGGTTGTAGTTAATATAATATTTATAGGACTATTTATCTCTATACTATTGGTATTTCATATACCTTTGACTATTGGATGTTCTTATAGGCACTATAGTATTGCCAGTGTAACAGTATAGCTTCCGTTACACCAGCCATTAGGCTGATAGGCTTGAAGTCATAAACAGCGCTGTGCTTGCGACGAGCTGCTGGCAAAACGCACAAAAGTGCTGTTTGAATGAATTATTACGGGCCTGCTGCTGCTCAGACTGCTCTATCAAATCAGACTTAATTATAACATAACACACAGAAATACGAGCCTTTGGTCATTATTATGGTAGAATCTGGAAACTATCATTTCGAAAACAAAACGTTTATTTCAGTGAAATACGGAACCGTTCGGTATTTTATCAAATTGGTGGCATCCCTAAGTCTAAATATTCTTGTTACATTGCACAACCTTCAATGTAAGTTATAATTACATAACATTCTGGCAAATTAGTTCGCAATGAGCCAGGCACTGTTGCATATACCCTGATTCTGCGTGCAATGAATGCAAGAGAAATGACACAATTTCACCTGGTTAATATTGCCTGCTAAACTGGATTAGTAGTTATAACTAGTAATTATGATTGATTGTTTTTTATAAGAGAAGTTTAATGCTAGCTAGCAATTTACCTTGGCTTCTGGGTTAGAGCGTTGGACTTAGCAACCCCCGAGCTGACAAGGTGAAAATCTGTCGTTCTGCCCCTGAACAAGGCAGTTCACCCACAGTTCCTAGGCAGTCATTGAAAATAAGAATGTGTTCTTAACTGACTTGCCTCGTTAAATAAAAGGTATATAAAAAAATAATAATCGGAAATCGGCGCCCAAAAATACAGATTTCTGATTGTTATAAACTTGAAATCAGCCCTAATTAATCGGTCGACCGCTATATCAAATGCGGATGTTTATATTAACTACATTTTAGTTGCACTTCCACCCAGCTCCACGACCACAGGTAAAACCTTGCTGAGACAAATATATTCATCATATCGTCAATTTCTCTAGCCAAACATCCTGATGGCCTTTGCCTGTCAGCTTGGCAGAGTTATGGGAAAATGTTTTCAGTTGATGCCGAACAAGTTCGATCAGGTTTAAATCAGGATCTACATGTAGAGATGAGAAAAATACTTTTAGGGATACTGTAGGCCTACCGAAGGTGTTGTAGGTCTTTTTTATTTAACCTTAAAGGTCTACTTACTCTGCTGGCGCTTTGACCCAGTTTATGCCCTCATTTGAAATGCAAACCCTGGTGGCATTGTGTGTTTGGTCATTGTCTCCATTTGGAGAAAGAAAAACATTTAGTGTAACAGCTAAAATGAGTACAATAATAGAAATATACATGTAAATAGGCCTAAACGTAACACAATATTGCTATAATCCTACCTTGAAAGAAACAATATGTACCCAGAAACACCTTTCTGACATAGGGTCCAGCATATCGCTCTATGATTTCTTCATCAATGAAATCTCGAGCCATGATACCTGAAAAAGGAGGCAACAGGGAAGTATTGTGGAACAAATAAGTCTCAGGGGTAGGCTGCAATATTTTATGTAACTTTTGCTTTGTAAATGGTCAAACTTACCATCAAATATAGGCCTGGTCCCTGGCAAAAAATTGCCCCCCACACATGGAGTTTGAGCGGATGCTTGGGACTCTGCTTACTTGATCTTCCTTTTTTTTTCTTTAGCAATTTTGAGCAAATTTACATTATTGAATGTCTCGCCAGCTTTGATCCATGGTTGGGCCTGCAGGACGCAAAGCTCTTTGTCAGATGAATCATTGGGTCGAAACTACAGAACAGTACAAAACAAGCGAACACACATGGTTAATGTTCTGATAATTAAAAGTAAATATGAAACATTTCTTACAGAGCCTTTCTAGAAGTCCACGCAAGTTTCTTCAACTGTCTGACTGTAATTAGAGCGACATTGATGACGTGCCATGATGCCAGCAGATTAGTTTGCCTTTGTCGATCGCGCATCCTCTTCATGAATATAAGCAAAAGTTTATCATTTTTTATCACGAGGGACATAAACAATAACTAGTAATGCTGCATACTCAACAAAAAAAAGTTAATCTTACCTTTCTGGTAAAATATTGCTATAAATTGCTGAGGTGTAGTAACTTTTTTTTATTTGACCTTTTTAACTAGGCAAGTCAGTTAAGATCACTTATTTTCAATGACTGCCTAGGAACAGTAGGTTAACTGCCTTGTTCAGGGACAGAACGACAGATTTTTACCTTGTTAGCTCAGGGATTCGATCTTGAAACGCTCTAACCACTAGGTTACCTGCTGCCCCAAAAGAGAACAAAATTAAACTAAATATAGTGTAATCAATTTATAAAATGCCTAACTATGAGATTTCTCCTTCCTTATAACTATAAAATGGGGCGCCTGAGTGGCGCAGTGGTCTAAGGCACTGCATCTCAGTGCTAGAGGCGTCACCTAAAGACACCCTAGGGCGGCGCGCAAATTAGCTCAGCATCGTCCGGATTTGGTCGCTGTAGGCCATCATTGTAAATAAGATTTTGTTCTTAACTGACTTGCCTAGAATAAAATAAATACACATTTGTATATTTAGTGTTAGAATGTAGAAAATATGCAAAGGTCTCTCTTGATCAAAATGTCTGCCCCCATCGCTGTGAACGTCTGGCTAGGAACTCGCCTTTCATCTCATATTAATCTTGTCTGTCTGACTGTTTTTTTTTGTTTAAAATCTAAAATTTTAGATGACTGGCTATAAATCGCTCTGAATGTGCTACAGCAATGAAACCATTCTCCTGCTGTGTTACGATTTCAGGCATAGGGGTTTAAGCCACTAACATTAAACGCTATGACGTAGGGTTCAGCCATGAGTTGATGGACAGTCTGAAGAGCGAATTAAATCAATGTATGCCATTTAGCAGACGCTTTTATCCAAAGCGACTTACAGTCATGTGTGCATACATTCTACGTATGGGTGGTCCCGGGAATCGAACCCACTAACCTGGCGTTACAAGCGCCATGCTCTACCAACTGAGCTACAGGAGGGACATCCCAGCTTCAAGTGGTGTCAGATTTCACATCCTGCTTCACACAGGCAACAGACATACTCCTTCCTGTGTCCGTAAGAATGCTCAATGCTTGCCATTTCGATCTATGGTGTCCACCGACCGATTTCAACAAATGTCGGTCGGAACCCTTACCAGAACCACGTAGGTCCCCTAAACAGGGGACTTTACAATGTTTGTTGCCTAATGTTTTTAAAGTTGGGAGTCGTGTGCGTATGTGTTTTGGGGGAGAGAGGTGTGTGTTTGAGAGGGGGATCAGGGGGGAGGGAGAGTGTTAACTGAAGCGTAAAGATTTCATGCAGTGTTTTCCCCTTACTGCCTGCCACAATGACATTGTAATGGTGCCGGAGGGGTTGGCTGCCGTTTTTATGGGCTCCTAACCAACTGTGCTATTTCATTTTTTTCCCCCCTCATTTTTGTAACTTGTTTTGTACATAAAGTTGCTACTGCCATCTCTTATGACTGAAAATATCTTCTGGACATCAGAACAGCGATTACTCACCTTGTACTGGACGAAGATTTTAATTTTAATGAGTCCGACGCAAAGGATATACTGCTCTCCGCAGACCAGGCCCAAATCCCTGTCATTTGCGTGAAGAAAAGGCTACAGAGATACGGAGGAAGAAAGAAGGTTTGAGTGCCTCGTTAGGATTCGTAGGCGAGTGAGTAAATCGTCATTACCATCGGTTTTATTGTCTAACGTACAATCGCTGGAAAACAAACTTGAAGGTCTGGACGGTAGATCATCTTACCAATGAGCCATTAACTGTAAAATCTTTTTCACGGAGTTGTGGCTGAATGACAACACTGATAATATAGAGCTGGCTGGGTTTTCCGTGCATCGGCAGGACCAAGCAGCTACGTCTGGTAAGACGAGGGGTGGGGTTGTGTATATTTGTCAATAACCGCGGGTGCACGAGGTCTTAATATTAAAGAAGTCTCGAGGTATTACTTGCCTGAGGTAGGGTACCTAAGCGGTAGACCACACTTTCTACCAAGAGTTCTCATCTATATTCATAGCTGTCTTTGATACTTGGCTTAGTAAAATGTTGGTATCATGACAGCACTAGTTTATAGTCTCTTCAAATATTTTTTACCTTCGCAGGGGAATTGATCAAACCTGGCGACAAGAAGTGTGTCATGAATGAGGGGATGCCCATGCACCGCCGGCCATTTGAAAAGGGACGCCTCATTATCCTCTTTTCGGTATGTTCTGTGAAACCCACACCTTTCAATGTGTTCCACCATTCAGGACTTGATACTGTAGTTCAATATCTTTGTATTTATTCTGAACAAAAATATAAACACAACATATAAAGTGTTGGTCCCATGTTTCATGAGCTGAAATAAAAGTTCCCAGAAATGTTCCTAATGCACAAAAAGCTTGATTCTCTCACATGTGCACAAATGTGTTTACATTCCTGTTAGTGAGCATTTCTCCTTTGCCATGATAATCCATCCATCCTGACAGGTGTGACATATCAAGAAGCCTGATCATTACACAGGTGCACCCTGTGCTGGGAACAATATAAGGCCACTAAAATATGCAGTTTTGTCACAACACAATGCCACAGATTGGCATGGTGACTGCAGGGATGTCCACCAAAGCTGTTGCCAGATAATTTAAAGTTATTTTCTCTACCATAAGCCACCCCCAACGTCATCGTAGAGTGTGGCAGACCTTCTGACTGGCCTAACAACCGCAGGCCAGGTGTAACCACGCCAGCCCAGGACCGCCTCATCTGGCTTCTTCACATGCGGGATTGTCTGATAACAGCCACCCGGACAGCTGATGAAACTGGGTTTGCACAACTGAAGAATTTCTGCACACACTGTCAGAAACCATCTCGGGGAAGCTCATTTGCATGCTCGTCGTTCTCACCGGGGTCTTGACCTGACTGCAGTTCGACGTCGTAACTGACTTCAGTGGGCAGATGTTCACCTTCAATCACCACTGGCACGCTGGAGATATGTGCTCTTCACAGATGAATCCCGGTTTCAACTGTTCCGGGCAGATGGCAGACAGTGTGTATGTGTTGTGTGGGCAAGGGGTTTGCTGATGTCAACCTTGTGAACATAGTGTCCCATGGTGGCGGTAGGGTTATGGGATGTGAAGTCATAAGCTACGTACAACGAACACAATTGTATTTTATCGCTCACAATTTGAATGCACAGAGATACTGTGAGATCCTGAGGCCCATTGTCGTGCCATTAATTTGCTGCAATCACCTCATGTTTCAGCATGATAATGCATGGCCCCATGTTGCAAGAATTTGCACACAATTCCTGAAAGCTGAAAATGTCTTCTTCCATGGCCTGCATACTCACTGGCCATGTCACACATTGAGCATATTTGAATGCTCCGGATCAACCTTTACGACAGCGCGTTCCAGTTCCTGCCAACATCCAGCAACTTCACACAGCCAATGAAGAGGAGTGGGACTACATTCCACAGCCTGATCAACTGTATGCGGAGATGTCATGCGGCAAGTGGTGGTCACACCAGATACTGACTGGTTTTCTGATCCATGCCCCTACTTTAAAAAATAAAAGTAAAGTTATTTGTATTTATAGTCATGTGAAATTCGATATTATTATGGACTGATTTCCTTGTGAAATGTAACTCAGTAAAATCTTTGAAATTGTTGCGTTCATATTTTTGTGCCGTGTGAATATATTGGGAACTGGTGTCCTAATTCGCCCGCGACCCCCACAGGACGGCGCACAAGTGGCCCGGCGCAGTCCGGGGGAGGATTTGGATGGTGGGGCTTGCCTTGGCTCATCGTGTCCTAGCAACTCCTTGCGCTTGCAAGCGGACTCCGGGCAGTCAAACAGTGTTCCCTCCGACACATTGGTGTGGCTGACATTTGGGTCAAGCAAACAGTGTGATAAGTAGGTGGCCAGGTGGGACATATTTTGGAGGACGCATGACTCGACCTTCACTTCTCCCAATCACATTGAGGAGTTGCAGAGATAGCCAAGGGACCTAATTCAGGGAGAAAACAGGGTCTGGTTAGTATTGGGATGGGAGACCATCCAGGAATACCAGGTGCCGTAAGCTAAAAAATATATATTTAAAAAGTAAATGGTGTCATTCATTCCCTCAGTAAAAATGTATTAAATTGCTTGACTAACTACTGCTGCAGACTACTGCTGTTTTATTAAACCACTGGAGAATTAGTCAACCATACCAACCTTGTGGCCATTTTGTAGTATAACTTTTATTGTGATTATGTAATTGACACAAGTCTGCACTGTGTAACTCGTAATGTGGTTGCTCTACTGTTTCAGTTGGTTCTTAATTTCATGACATTTTTTTAAAGAAAAGGTTACGACGTAGAAATTAAACCCATTTTCTTTTTGCCTAAGGTGGTATTCCCCGAGGCCAACTTCCTCCCCAAGCACAAGCTGAAGGAGCTAGAGCACTACCTTCCTGCCAAGAGGGAAGCGGAGCAGCCTGAGAGCATGGACGACGACCTCTACATATACACCGACCTGGAGGACTGCGACCCGGCCAGAGTAAGACGCAGCCAATACCATTACATGGAAGAGGATGACAACCCGTCCGCTGGCGGGGTCCAGTGCCAGACCTCATAAGACCCCGTCACATCACTCCAACCTCAAAACCCAGCCCCCCCTGGAAACGTGCACAACCCGCATCTTACATTTTATTCTCTTAACTTACAATGCTAACTGTGGTGCCGAAGCAGTCCTTTGGGCTGGATACCCGGATCTACGTTCCAAGGTGACTTGGCTGTCTTTTAGTTGGATCGTGTGCCTGAGTGGAGGAAATTGATTTCTGGTTAAGTTCCTTAGATGACCAGAAATGAAGATTCTGAGATTTTGGAAGCGCTATGGATGCTGTCACTGACATTTTTTTATATATATATATATATATATATATATAAGTTTGATTTTTATGGTGTTTTGATTTGTAAATTTGCAGGTTTTGAGCACCCTCTGTCTGCTTTGATGTCATGGTTAGTACCGTTTGGGATTTTGTGGTGTCCAAAGGTCACGAGAGAAGATGGTTGGAAGCTATAATTCATGTTGCCAAATTGAATCCTAGGCCTATTTCAATTTTAGAATAAATGTTTTTGTATACCACATCAGCATAGTTTAGAAGATACTTGCCAATTATTACACCAATGTTTTTGTTTAATTAATTTTGAATGATGTAATGATGTGTTATCTACATTTCATAATGCATATTGACCTTTTTGTGGTTCATCTGTAGGATTCAATTGAATCCTATCTGCTGTAATATGGTATACTTTGTTATGTTCAACTGATGATGAAAAAAGTTATTTACCCCATTTTTACTATCAAGAGTTGTCTGTTTAATTCCTCCATTCTTCATGGGAATTAGTCAAACTAAATAAACTTTCCATAGACCTCTCAAGAAGTTCTGCTACTGGTATCTATGTGCTGTGACTGTCATAATTGTCTTGGGATTAAAATAAACTTAATGGCTAGTCTTCTACTGCCAAGTTGAAATGATTAAACTCTTGAAGTCTCATACCTTTTACCTCAGTGACTGGTGTGCTTGTGAAGCCAAAAAGCGCAATGTTCCTGCGTTCGGAGACCAAATTCACAGTAAATGCTGCATACAGTTCATTTGGAAAGTATTCAGACCCCTTCCACATTTTGTTACGTTAGCCTTATTCTGAGATATTTTAAGTCCTCAATCTACACACAATAGCCCATAATGACCAAGCAAAAACCGGTTTAGACAAAACATTTTGAAATATCACGTTTACATAAGTATTCAGACCCTTTTACTCAGTACTTTGTTGAAGCACCTTTGGCAGCAATTACAGCCTCGAGCCTTCTTGGGTATGACGCTACAAGCTTGGCACACCTGTCTTTGGGGAGTTCCTCCCATTCCTCATTGCAGATCCTCTCAAGCTCTGTCTGGTTGGATGGGGAGCGTTTCTGCACAGTTAATTTCAGGTCTCTCCAGAGAAGTTGGGTTGCGTTCAAGTCTGGGCTCTGGCTGGGCCACTCAAGGACATTCAGAGACTTGTCCCGAAGTCACTCCTGCATTGTCTTGACTGTGTGCTTAGGGTTGTCATGTTGGAAGGTGAACCTTCATCCCAGTCTGAGGTCCTGAGCACTCTTGAGCAGGTTTTCATCAAGGATCTCTCAGTACTTTTCTCCGTTCATCTTTCCCTCGATCCTGACTAGTCTCCCAGTCCCTGCCACTGAAAAACATCCCCCACAACATGACGCTGTTACTACCATGCTTCACAGTAGGGATGGTGTCAGATTTCTTCCAGGTGTGACGCTTGGCATTCAGGCCGAAGAGTTCAATCTTGGTTTCATCAGACCAGAGAACCTTGTTTCTCATGGTCAGTCCTTTAGGTGCCTTTTGGCAAACTCCTTACGGGCTGGCGTGAGCCCTTTTATTGAGGAGTGGCTTCAGTCTTGCCGCTACCATAAAGGCATGATTGGTGGAGTGCTGCAGAGATTGTTGTCCTTCTCGAACTCTGGAGCTCTGTCAGAGTGACCATCGGGTTCTTGGGCCTTGGTCAGGGAGGTGATCATCTCCCTGTTGTTCTCGTTGGCCGGGCGGCCAGCTCTAGAAAGAGTCTTGGTGGTTCCAAACTTCTTCCATTTTAGAATGGAGGCCTCTGTGATATTCAATGCTGCAGACATTTTTGGTACCCTTCCCCAGATCTGTGCCTCGACACTCCTGTCTTGTAGCTCTACAGATAATTAATTTGACCTCATGGCTTGGTTTTTGTTCTGACATGCACTGTCAACTGTGGGACCTTTTACATAGACAGGTGTGTGCCTTTCCAAATCAGGTCCAATTAATTGAATTTACCACAGGTGGACTCGAAGTTGTAGAAACATCTCAAGGATGATCAATGGAAACGAGGCACCTGAGCTCAATTTCGAGTTTCATAGCAAAGGGTCTGAATACTTAAGGTATTTTTGGTTTTCAATACATTTGCAAACATTTCTGAACTTTTTTTGCTCTGTCAATATGGGGTGTTGTGTGTAGATTGAGATGTTTAATACATTTTAGAATAAGGCTGTAACTGGGAAAAAAGGTAAAGGGTCTGAATACTTTCATCAGTCGGGCATGACCTTTACATGTCAATTGCATTATAATGTGGTCCAGATTTAATCTAGGCCTTACTATCTATGACTACTTTTGGAATAATATTGTGAATATAATTATTCAGTACGTTAAGTTTTGTCTGGTCCTAATACAACCGATCCAATAATTCCCCATGTTTGTCTATGGTCATATTTATAATTAAATGCTAGGATGTTTCTCAGGTGTTACTGGTGACCTTTTTGGTGTAGTTGAAGCACTGGTGCGTGTAACGATTTAATTTCCATCGGCCTTAGAGCCATTATAGGAAAATGTATTCATTGTATACACAGGGTACAGCGGGGTGTAAACTATGCAATGAAATGCTTACTTGCAGGCTACCTCAAAAGTGCTGTGAAATATCAAGAAAGTACACATTAAAGTTACTGATGCCCAAATACACGGAATTGAATAGGAGTGAGTAGTAGTGAGCACTGATAGCACAACTTTTCAAGGTACTTGTATCTCTCTACTCATTAGTTTACATATATAGCAGTCATACACATCTGTCTGTATATAAGTGTCCTTGTACACATAAATACAGGACGGAATACATAACATTAAGCAAGGTTACAAAATTAAACACAAAATGTGATTTTGATTTAAGAAATTTGTTCCCAAGTATTCCCATGCATAATAGAGAGCTGTGATCGTATACAAATGTAAGCAAGGTTTGACATTCTTTGTTTTAGTCAAACACACAGTGGGGGGAAAAAAGTACTTGATCCCCTGCTGATTTTGCACGTTTGCCCACTGACAAAGAAATGATCGTCTATAATTTTAATGGTAGGTTTATTTATAATAATAATAATAATATATATTTGAACAGTGAGAGACAATAACAACAAAAATAATCCAGAAAAATGCATGTCGAAATTGTTATAAATTTATTTGCATTATAAGGGAAATAAGTATTTGACCCCCCTCAGTCAGAAAGATTTCTGGCTCCCATGTGTCTTTTATGCAGGTAACGAGCTGAGATTAGGAGCACACTCTTAAAGGGAGTGCTCCTAATCTCAGTTTGTTACTTGTATAAAAGACATCTGTCCACAGAAGCAATCAATCAGATTCCAAACTCTCCACCGTGGCCAAGTCCAAAGAGCTCTCCAAGGATGTCAGGGACAAGATGGTAGACCTACACAAGGCTGGAATGGGCTACAAGACCATCACCAAGCAGCTTGGTGAGGTGACAACAGTTGGTGCGATTATTTGCAAATGGAAGAAACACAAAAGAACTGTCAATCTCCCTCGGCCTGGGGCTCCATGCAAGATCTCACCTCGTGGAGTTGCAATGATCATGAGAACGGTGAGGAATCATCCCAGAACTACACAGGAGAATCTTGTCAATGATCTCAAGGCAGCTGGGACAATAGTCACCAAGAAAACAATTAATAACACACTACGCCGTGAAGGACTGAAATACTGCAGCGCCCGCAAGGTCCCCCTGCTCAAGAAAGCACATATACATGCCCATCTGAAGTTTGCCAATGAACATCTGAATGATTCAGTGGACAACTGGGTGAAAGTGTTGTGGTCAGATGAGACCAAAATTCTCACAGTATCAAAGCAGAATAAGGTTCTCCTAATAGAGTGTCATACATCTCGAATCACACAGACACACTCACTCAAAATCAACAGACTCAAACCTTAACATCAGTAATATTGCCGTTTTACAAAACATCTTATGCGTATTCATAACCTGACAGAATATCCCAAAAGTATTCAGCATATTTGGCATCAACTCAACTCGCCGTGTTTGAAGGAGGAGGAATGCTGCCTATGACCCCAAGAACACCATCCCCACCGTCAAACATGGAGGTGGAATCATTATGATTTGGGTGTGTTTTTCTGCTAAGGGGACAGGACAACTACACTGCATCAAAGGGACGATGGACGGGGCCATGTACCATCAAATCTTGGGTGAGAACCTCCTTCCCTCAGCCAGGGCATGGGTCGTGGATGGGTATTCCAGCATGACGTTGACCCAAAACACACAGCCAAGGCAACAAAGGAGTGGCTCAAGAAGAAGCACATTAAGGTCCTGGAGTGGCCTAGCCAGTCTCCAGACCTTAATCCCATAGAAAATCTGTAGAGGGAGCTGAAGGTTCGAGTTGCCAAACGTCAGCCTCAAAACCTTAATGACTTGGAGAAGATCTGCAAAGAGGAGTGGGACAAAATCCCTCCTGAGATGTGTGCAAACCTAGTGGCCAACTACAAGAAACTGACCTCTGATTGCCAACAAGGGTTTTGCCACCAAGTACTAAATCATGTTTTGCAGAGGGGTCAAATACTTATTTCCCTCATTAAAATGCAAATCAAGTTATAACATTTTTGACATGCAAAATGATTTTTTTGTTGTTATTCTGTCTCACTGTTCAAATGAACCTACCATTAAAATTATAGACTGATCATTTGTTTGTCAGTGGGCAAATGTACAAAATCAGCAGGGGATCAAATACTTTTTCCCCTCACTGTATCTGTTTGTTTTTTTTTGCTGTCAATTTGCCGTGTCAATTATTAGTAGTTATATTCCGGCCCCGACCATCCAATCCAGAAATTTCGGCCTGCGGCTGAATCTTGTTGATGATCCCTGATATTAAGTATGCATTCTTGACATGTAAATCTACAAATGTCTGCAGCTGAGAAATATTCAAAGTGCCTACATATTCTTGTGTACTGATACCTACATGTAATGAAGCACTGTGCAAGAAATGCATTTAAATAGCTTGAGGTAACATGCTTGCATGACAATTCTATATGTTCATAATACAGAAGATATGATCTACAACAAATGTATTTGTTTTGCATTAAAACTGTCCACAGAGGTCTCTGAGAAAGTATATCACAATGAAAGAGATGGAAGTCTCACCAGAAATCTCTCACAAAATCTCAACCAGCCCCAACTGAAATATGGTCACAAAAATATATTTTATTAATTTTTGAATAATGCTGTAACGTAACAATGTGGAAAAAGTCAAGGGTGTCTGAATACTTTCCGAATGCACTGTGCATGTAATTAAACTGCGGAAATAGAACTGAGCTGATGTTCTCAGTCTTATAAGAGCTTACTTTACTTCACCACTGATAGGAGAAAAGTTAAGCAAATTAGGGGCAGCAAAAACTTTAAGGTCTGTCACCCAGAGCCTCATTACCATCAGACATAATGATGGAAAAAGGAGACGGAGAGGATAACTTAAGGGTATTGGGAGCCGCTCGTGCCACACCACAATCACAGCGAACCTGGCTTAGCTAGTTAACATGCTACATGGCAAAAGAGCTAAGCTTACTCTCAAGAGTTTATCTTCAGCTTTCCTGTGACAGTTACATTCCCCATCAAGAAAACCAAAGAATTTCGCTAGGCCTTATGTGTGATGCACTTCAAGAACTATCTGAATTGTCACTCGAGCTCCAAAAGAGAGACTGAAAAATTATTACTGCACACAGGGCAGTCACCAGGGAAGCGAGGGAATTCCGTGCAATGGCAGAGCAGCCAGGCCGACACACAACTCAGCTAGAGAGGGATTCAGGAGAACTCTTTCCAAGGCGTCAAACCTAATGGTGGAAGTCCAAGCGACAGAGTCCTTAATCGGAGGGAATTTTTCAAGAGTTTGGCAAGGAACATGGAGGCTAGAGTGTTCTCTCAAGGAGGACGAGCAGTGGACAATACAGGATACAGCCAGTTCATAGAGAAGCTGAAGGTGCTTTGCATGCAATACTGGCCGGAGGACGCAGGAGCCCTGTATGGAGAAACAGATAGAATCTCTCTACCAGCGGTTTGGCATTGACAGTCCACGTATGGTCATTCTCATACGGGCCTACAGGCAGTACAGGGACACTAATGGTAATGATAAAGGATACATTCCAGATGGACGTAAAGAGCTGTTAATGACGGTCAGCACCATCCCCATCTCCAGTGCAGAATGCGAGCAGGGATTTTCTCAAATTAATCTGATTTGCACCTCAACCTGCGCCTCTCTGCATACCTCCACAATATCAGGGCTACACCTTCTGAAGCTAATTGGCCCACCCCTGACCCAATTCAACCCAGTCCTCTATGTGAGGTCATGGATTGCTAAAGGACACAGATGTGTCACAGACACCAGGAGCAAAACAAGAAATATGGAGAAGACACACGAGAAAATGGCTGTGTTCTGGGAGGTTTTGGAAAACTAAGGTAGGAACATCTTTTTCCCTTACAAACTTGTTCTGTACTGTGACGGTAATCTGACTATGCGCTTCAAATCAAATTATTGTGATATGTTTGTTCTTCTGCTACATTGATGTCTTGAAAAGTATATGAAATTTGTGTCTTGTAAGCCCCACATCTATGTGTGCATATGCATGGCGGGGGTTTCTGCAGTGATGCCTAAAAATTTTGCTGGACATTGATATCTTGAAAATTAGGCTATAAGAAATTCAGACTTGTAAAGCCCCACAGCTAAGTTAGAGTATGTGGGCATAGTATATGTTTGAGACCGGTGGCTGCGTGAGAAGTGCGCCAGTATCTCTCACATAACTAGAATGAGATTCACTTTCTATGATCTCTTTCCCTCTCTGCTCCAATAGACATGAGCCTGAACTCTCATCTCTCAAGCGTTGCACTTAACATTTATTTAGTCTCTGTCAAAGTAGCCTGCCATTTCAATCATTTGCGTGGTATTGAAAAAGATTCTTCCAAAGTCTCCAGTCATGTAAATTGACGTAGAATTGCATGAAATGCATTTATAAAAGGCCAACATTTTCTGAACGTTATGCTACTAAAAATGTACCCCATGTGTGCAACTTCTGTAAGTGTGTCTACTCTACTGCTCTATGGCAAACGCGATGATATGAATGCAATGCTTCATTATAAAGTATTGTTTATTTCATGCATTCCGTTATCTCAGAACTCCCCAGGTAACCCCCCTCTCATAAGAGCTGTACATATAGAAGTGGCACATTCATTGGACACTGACTCATAGATGCTATCAGAAGGTTTGTTGCCAGGAGAGGACAAGTGAAGGTTATACCTGCTCGGATAAATCAAATCAAATGAAATGTATTTGTCACATACACATGGTTTGCAGATGTTAATGCGAGTGTAGCGAAATGCTTGTGCTTCTAGTTCCGACAATGCAGTAATAACCAACGAGTAATCTAAGCTAACAATTCCAAAACTACTACCTTATACACACAAGTGTAAAGGGATAAAGAATATGTACATAAAGATATATGAATGAGTGATGGTACAGAACGGCATAGGCAAGATGCAGTAGATGGTATCGAGTACAGTATATACATATGAGATGAGTAATGTAGGGTATGTAAACAAAGTCGCATAGTTTAACATTTACATTACATTTAACATTACATTTAAGTCATTTAGCAGATGCTCTTATCCAGAGCGACTTACAAATTGGTGCATTCACCTTATGACATCCAGTGGAACAGCCACTTTACAATAGTGCATCTAAATATTTTAAGGGGGGGGGGGTGAGAAGGATTACTTTATCCTATCCTAAGTATTCCTTAAAGAGGTGGGGTTTCAGGTGTCTCCGGAAGGTGGTGATTGACTCCGCTGTCCTGGCGTCGTGAGGGAGTTTGTTCCACCATTGGGGAGCCAGAGCAGCGAACAGTTTTGACTGGGCTGAGCGGGAACTGTACTTCCTCAGTGGTAGGGAGGCGAGCAGGCCAGAGGTGGATGAACGCAGTGCCCTTATTTGGGTGTAGGGCCTGATCAGAGCCTGGAGGTACTGAGGTGCCGTTCCCCTCACAGCTCCGTAGGCAAGCACCATGGTCTTGTAGCGGATGCGAGCTTCAACTGGAAGCCAGTGGCTAAAGTGGCTAGTGATACATGTATTACATAAAGATGCTAGTAGATGATAGCGTACAGTATATGCATATACATATGAGATGAATAATGTAGGGTATGTAAACATTATATTAAGTAGCACAGTGATATATTTTCCATCAATGTCCATCCATTCCCATTATTAAAGTGGATGGAGTTGAGTCAGTGTGTTGGCAGCAGCCACTCAATGGTAGTGGTGGCTGTTTAACAGTCTGATGGCCTTGAGATAGAAGCTGTTTTTCAGTCTCTCGGTCCCTGCTTTGATGCACCTGTACTGACCTCGCCTTCTGGATGATAGTGGGGTGAACAGGCAGTGGCTCGGGTGGTTGTTGTCCTTGATGATCTTTATGGCCTTCCTGTGACATTGGGTGGTGTAGGTGTCCTGGAGGGCAGGTAGTTTGACCCCGGTGATGCGTTGTGCAGACCTCACTACCCTCTGGAGAGCCTTACGGTTGTGGGTGGAGCAGTTGCCGTACCAGGCGGTGATACAGCCCGACAGGATGCTCTCGATTGTGCATCTGTAGAAGTTTGTGAGTGCTTTTGGTGACAAGCCGAATTTCTTCAGTCTCCTGAGCTTGAAGAGGCGCTACTGTGCCTTCTTCACAACGCTGTCTGTGTGGGTG